>NC_055971.1:7381689-7681689 GCF_018492685.1 Alosa sapidissima | reverse complement strand
TTGCTTTGGTTTTGGACAGTGCACACAAACACATTCAAACAAACATATTCAACAAGGCATCCCTGTGATCCCACTTCTACACTAGACTTCATGTCCAAAAGAAGCCTTGTTTGAAACGGCCATTTGAAATGGTACTAAATGTTTGGCACGAAGGACATGAACGCAGGAGCGGAAAACAAACCGGTCACCGACCAGTAGTTGCATAACTGTTGCCATTTCCTCTGCCGTCTTCTGTCCAAGTGCACACGTTCTGTAACAGTTCCTTCCCAAGTGGAATACAGACTTTAAAAAAAAAAACTAAAAACGAACCAGAAAAAAAATGAGCCGGAAAAAAGCAATTAGCAAAAGCGAGTAGCAATGTTTAACAAACTATTAGCCGAAAAGCTGTGGGCAGTTCTGTTATGAATAGGGTGCAAATTCCACACTGTCTGAACCTCAAAAATGTGGTGTCAGAAGGAGTTGAATTGGCCAGATTTTGTGTTTTTAGCTACCTCAACCAAACCTGCGAGAGCAGGTGATCGCTGAGGCAGACAGAGCAAGTGCATGCCCTCTGAGAGTGTACATAAAGACATGCATGATTAGAAAATACTCAGATAAGCATGCACTACTGAAAATGCAGAAAGTAACACAGCTGAAAATTAGCTACAGAAAGCATAAGCTGCACGCACACACACTGAAATCACTCACTCACTCACTCACACACACACACACACACACACACACACAGTGTTATATTAATCCTGGATGCTCTTTCACCACCACACCATTATAACGGGCATGTGGTGCTCTGGGACCATTCCCCCATGTGGAGCGCTTTGTTCCCCAAAACCCCACTAAACACTGGGCTCATTCCTGGGGCTTTTCACCCACTAATAGAGAGGAACACCCCCACCCCCTCACCCTTGGCCTCTTGTACACATAGCTACACACAGACACACATACACACAAATACATGGACACAGACACAGTCCTCAGAGTTATAATTAGGGTTCATCTAAGGATATTGGATAAGCAGTCCCAACTGAATTCATACTGTTGTTGGTGTACATACAAGTTGTTAAAGGTGAGTAAGTGTAAACTGTGTGTGTGTGTGTGTGTGTGTGTGCATTGGGGTATGTCCACTTCAGGCCCCAATTCCACCAGCTGAGATATCCCTCTCTCACATAAGTAGCTGAGGAGAAGTATTGTGCAACTCTAATTCATAAAAGGCCTTCATCCCCTTGTTGCTCCCACTCCAGTCCTTGTATGTACATCAGAGTGTGTGTGTGTGTGTGTGTGTGTGTGTGTGTGTGTGTGCGTGTGTACTCCTGGGTGTATTAACTTGGGTGTGTACACAGCTCTGGCAGCAGATCCTTGTGCGCTTCTTTCACAAGCCCTGGAAAGTGCTAAACCAGCAGCTTGTCATCTACGCCTAAACAGTACACAGGCTGAGGAGCGCAGCTGAAAACAAAGAAGTTCTGGTGGTAGGCAGGCCCTGGCTTAGCACACCCCGGCGTTAGCTTAAATGAGGGGGTGATAAAACAGCCAGCTCATCCTGCTAGCTTAACACCAAAACACTCATTAAGTCCTTCAAGGGAGAGTTTTCTCTGGAGAGGTTAAGTCATATTACCGTAATCACTACTATTCACCAGGACACCATCTGTCATCACCTGTCATCTGTCACTAAGAGCAGGGGAGTCTAGCCTTTCACTCACTCTCTCTGTCAGCATGCAGGTAAAAGCAGCCCCCAAGAGCACAGATCACAAATCACAGTTTGTGTAGCACCGGGTGACACTGTAGCAGCTAATAGTAAAAAGAAACATAAAATTTGGTTTTATACAAGACTAACAGCTAGCCTAAACATCAAGGACAAATATCAAATGCTATAAACGCTACAGTATTAGCAAAGCCTGGAAACAGATTTAATTCAGTCATCATTTTATGTTTTCTCAATGCTACAGTGGTTATGAAGGTCTGTCTCTCCCTCAAACACTCCCCCCCTTCTGTGTGTGTGTGTGTGTGTGTGTGTGTGTGTGTGTGTGTGTGTGTGTGTGTGTGTGTGTGGGAAAGAGAGAGTGTGTTGTCCTGAGCACGCTGTGGATGATTTGGGGCCAGGACACGAATTAGGATGAATTATCAGGGCTGAATGCTGAAGCAGAACAGGCATTTTTCCCTGCTGTGTGTTTCATAATGACTCAAGTCTGAAAAAAAAAAGACCAACAAGGAATTCAAGCACTTCCAAACTCATGCCAGGCTCCTGTCAGTCAGGCCGGGCTGTCGCCACACCACAGCACTGGTATGAGCAAAATCAAAACATTTAGGCCAAAAATGGGCCTCGGATAATTATGTTCCAACAAACCCTTGGGAAAAGCACACGGAAAAGGAGCTGGAATAGGGGCTCCCGACAACCATACATAGACCTGCCTGCCAACACTGCATTATGACTTCTTGGCTCCTGCTAGGCAAACAATACATAACACAGCCTCTTTTGTCGCCATGAATACAATGCTAATCTGTGCAGTGCCAAGATGGGCTCATTGGAAATACGTATGCTACGCTATGAATGCTATGGACTCACTGTTTCAGTTCACACTGTGACGCTGTAGCATTTTTGCTAATTTTGAGCTTGGAGAGAAATTTTGGGCTGAGCCTTTTGAGAATGGGAGGCCTTCAACGCATCCATGGGTGTGTAAGTAGCACGCAGCAAGAGGCACACGGCCCTAGGAAAGCCTTACTAATAGGTAAAGCTGCAGAAAGCAGAGAGAAAAAAGAGTGGTATAGAGCCAACCACTGTCTCTTATTTTCTCAGCAGCAGAAGCAGATACACTCAGTGACCACGTTCAGACAAAAACAAGAGCCTCCAGGCCGTAAATTCACCTCCCTGGAATCCTGGGTTGCCATGTGTCACAGACAAGACGGGTGTAAACACTCACACACCCTTAGTCACACACACACACAGTCATTTGGGCCGGCGCCCACATTTTAGTACTTGGGGTCTTGGCTCTGTCAAAAATCGGCTGATGTTTTCCCCTAAAATGATTCATCAAAATGCCCCTTCAGTTCAAGCCATTTTGGCACATCATAAAACCAGTGTATGTGCAATGAAATGAACACGAGGACTAAACCATATGCAAAAAAAGCTGTTCTGAATTTCATCCCCAATTTAGAAACCTCAGCTTGACAACTAAGCCTGCATGTCTGTTTCCATTTAAACATCTCCACAAGCATTACTTTTCCCCCAAGACACTGCAACCTCAGAATCATATACTGTAAGACTGAGGAGTACAAAGACAGAACACACACACTGAAATCACACACACACACACACACACACACGCACGCACGCACGCACGCACGCACGCACGCACGCACCATGACCATTAACAGACAAGAGATGGATGAAGCAATAAGGATTTCACTCACCACTCGAGGTTTCGCCTTGAGGGGTGCAGGGCTCAGCTCCTCACTGGTCTTCCTCTGCGGCTCCGTGGTGGTGGTTGGAGTGGCTGGAGTGGACCTAGATGCCCCTGATGAAGTCGCCGCTGGGGGCACGGGGGGAGTGTCTGCGCTCCCCTCAGATGAGTTCAGGATATACTGCTTGGTCACATCCTCCAGGGATGGTGCCTCATCCCCTGTAGGCTGCTTTGGGGGCCGTAGGGGAGCTGGGGTACTAATGCCAACTCCCTGCTGCCTCTGGGAGGGAAGGGCAGCTGAGGGAACGATGGGCACGAAGGTGGCAGGCTCGCTGGCATGCCGCACATGCTTGGGCCTGGCTTTGGGGAGGGGCAACTGGGGCAGGGAGGAGGCAGGGTCCCGGTTCTCCTCGGGGAGCTCGTCGTCCGCCTCGCCTTCGGCCTGCTCCTCTGGCTGCTCCTCTAGCTGCTCGGAGTCCTCGCTGAGCTGCTGCTGGGCTGTCCTGTTGCTGCGCTTCCTGGAGCTGCGACGACTCATGCGGGGTGACAGCACCTCGGCCAGCTTGGGGTCAAAGGGGAAGTCTGTTTTGGCTTCCCCATTACGGTCGAGGTGGGAGGGCAAGGCGCGTTCTGACTGGGACCGGTGCCTTCCGCCATGGCGGGATGGGCGCTGCTGCTTATCATCCAGTGCCCACAGCTCGTCCCTCTGCTCCGACAGGATTGGCTCGCTGCTGGAGGGAGGTATGGGTTGCTCGAGTTCACAGATGGGTTCACTCGGGTGGGTCTGACTCTCCGGAAGCAACATCGTAGGTTCTCCCCGCCTGCTGGGATCACTGAAGCTCTTCTTCTTCACGGCTTTTCCATTGCCCTTCTCGTCAATGACCTTGTCCATGGCTCCTGGTTCGCGTACAATACTCTCGATCACTGTGCTGTAGTCCCGCAGGCTGTCACTGCAGACAGAGAGGTCACTGGCTGCACTTCCCGTGCACTCAGACAGGTCTGCCGCAGACGACTCTTGGCGGCTGCTGCCCCCCACTTTAGAGGTGAGGGACCCCAACAAATTGCTGTCAACTGAGAAGTTGTTGCCGCCATCCTCGACCACGGAACGCCTGCGGTGTGGCATGGGGTCACTGAGGGAGCGATAGGCCGACTCCCCATTTGATTCCCCATTGCTGCCATTACTAGAATCTGAGCCATTATTGCCTGCAGAGGAAAACTTTCTTCGTCTGCGAATAGCACTTGGGGTTGATGGAGCTTCCATCTGATTCAGGTTTACATTTTTAATGCAGCTGGTCTCACTGCCAATAGCTACAGCCTCATACTCTGTTCTCACATTGGGCAGTGGAGGAGACGCAATCTTCTCTTTTGTCACTTCAGGGAGATCATCCTTATACAGTGCAGACTGATTCCACACAGTCAGTGTCTGACCCAGGAGGTCTTTTCCTGATGATGGAGCACCACTGGGAGCCGCTTCCGACTCCGTTACAATTCCTTCATCTGTCAAACTGGACTCATGTCCAGACAGTTCATCTACAGACTTATCATAGAAGACGTTTTCTTCAGACTGTCCTTTCTGTAGACATTTCTCACTCTCACTGCAGGTTTCCTCCCCTCTACTTTCAATGGCCTTGTTCTGTGCAACTTCACGGTGCCTCTCATTCACCACTCCATCTTCCTTTTTCATTTCACCCTCAATATTAACTTTTTCCTTACTTTTGGAATCATCACCTCCAAATCCAAAATTGTCATCATCTTCACCAGCACCCATCTGACAAATGTCCTGTATGACCTGCCGAGCTTCTTGGACGTAACGATCATGGAGAGGGCTGGGCATAGTCTCTTCATATCTATATCCTGTGCAGCAGTCATCACTTTCCACTTCCCTGTCAGACACCACAATCCTCTCTCCGTCCCCCTGGCAGTCCAGGCGCTGCTCAGAGGAACTTCTTGAGGCAGGGCTGCTGGGTGAGAAGTGCCGCCCTGCTGTCTTGTCAGAGTAGGTGAAGGACTTAGCACGCCTCAGTGTGGCAGTGAGGTCTTTTAAAGATGGCCTCCCAGAGTGTGGCCCGTGTGATCTGGAGCCCATCCTGTATACTGTGGAGGCACCTGAGACTGTCTGGAATCCAGGGCTGACTCCATCTACACCTGTCTCTGGTCCAACTCGACTCTTTTTCCCCACTTTCAGCCCTGACAAGTCTGTCTTTTTCAGGTAGCTAAGCAGAGACAACGTCTCAGAGGCAATGTCTGGATTGGACATAGACATTCTATTTTTGTCCTTCTCACTGCTAAGAGAGCGTTGCAGCACTTTGTTGTCGGGTGCTCCTGCAGCTGCATCTCCTGGGTTTAAACTGGGAACTACTCTTGGCATGACACGAACAGGGGCACGAGAAAAATTGTCACAGTGACCAAAGCTGGGTGACCTGTACATGGTGAAATTCCCACGGTAAGTTTTACTCATCACAGAAGAGGAGGCGCTGGGGGGCTGGTCCTCCTCCTTTAGAGTCTCAGTGCTAGAGTATCGGCTGCTGCTCCTTGATCCGCCAGGACTGGAGAGAAAGGAGGGGATGTTGACCTTTGACACCCGTGACACCACAGAAACAGGAGAAGTTCCTGATGGAGAAGCAGCTCCGTCCGCTACCCCTTTGTAGAACCGCCTGAAGCCCTCTTGCTGGACAGTGGAGCCTGGTGAGGGAACACCTCGCTCCCATGCTGTGAAATTTGGCCTGGTTCTTGATCCATCAAACTTCCTGCCCGATTGCTGGGGGTCTAATGACTGCTGATAGCGTTCTAAGTGATCCATCATCATTGGCTGGTCATCACTGTCGTCTGATTCGCCATTGTCTCGACTGCAGCTGCTTTTCTTCTTTTTTCTCAGAGAGCGCCGTCGAATGTTGTCCCGACTGTGGGCTAGTGCTGCTGGGCTGTCCTCCTCGCTCCCAGATGACCTGCCGACGAGCTTGGCCCGGGAGTCATTCTTGCTGCGGGAGAAGTAGGTGCCAATACCCCCGCTGCTGCGCACGTACGGGAGAGCGTCCCTGCCTCCTCCAGTGCTGCTACTGCGCCCCTCTGAGTCGTACTCCTCCTCACCAGAGCTGAGTCTCCACCGTGCGCTGGATGGTGCCACGGAGGGGGCTGTCTGTGGTCTGGAGGAGCTATGTGTGGAATGTAAACTATCCGGTGGTTGTGGCTGATCTGCCCCCTGTCTCTGCTCCTTCAGCTGCTGCTGAGTGCAGGCCAAGGGTTGGGCCCTCAGAGGGCGAGTCACAGAACTGCTGCGAGGTGGTGGTGCTGGGGGAGAGGGTCTGGGGTCACTGTCCAGTTTCTCTGTCCAGTTTTCACCTCCTCTGCAGGGGCTCTGAACTTTGCAAACGTCAGGCAACTCTTCACTTCTCAGACAGCTGCGACCGCTGGTAAACTCAGACTCATATGGATGTGTTGTAGTGCCAGAGACAGATTCTATTTTATATCCATCCACTTTTTTACTCAGACCAGCACTGTACCGGTCTGTGGAGGACAGGCTAATGTCATGGTCAGAGCTGCTAGTGTCTTGCCAAGCTCCTCTTGGCTGCAAGGGTGACTGTCGATCACTGCGGTCAGAATGATAGTTGGTTTCTCTGGAGCTAGAGGAATGATGCTGGTGGCCTGCAGATTTTAAGTCGTCTGCGTCAGAAGACGACCTGTGGTGCTTTCTATCTCCAAATATTTCTCTAATTTTCGTGACACTTGGCCAGTTTGATGAATCAACGTGTTTGGGATCTCCGTGGGCCGAGACAAAGCCTCTATAAGACTTACAAACTGGAGCACCGGTGATAAAAACATCGTCTTCTGCATTTATATTTTTATTATTAATATTGTCAGAGTGACGCGTGATTTGAGAATAATCTCGCTTACCTGCGCCGGAGCCATCCGCAGATTTCCGAGTTAACCGTCTCTGACTTCTGTCAGAATCCGATCCAGAGACCGATTCTTGTGTTGAATACTTTTCTTCGAGTGATTTCTCAGACAACTCCTCTTCTAAATCCTTGGTAGATGTCGATAAAACCCCTCTTTCCTCCAATAAGAAATTATGTGTGCACTCATCTTCCTTGCATTTAGTCCTTGGCAAAGTTGTACTTTTCACAGTCCCAGTGCTGACAAAAGCAGAGCCGTGCGTCAGCCCTGTTTTCGCGCTGAACTTTTCTGAGAGCTGGCGAATGGAGGGTGAAATCGAATGAGGAGTGCCTTTCTTTAACTCTGCGGTCGAGAGGCTGGCTGCTGAGATTTTGGAAACTTTTCTTGACACAGTAACACTAGTACGCGTCGCCGAGGGCTGCGCTTTTTCGGCTGCTGTCTCCAGAGTTGTAGGGGGAAGGGCACCGCTCTCTAAATCTTTTGATATGTGGGGTTGATCTCCGGGTCCAGATCGAATTTTATTAGCACCCCAGCTTTCCAGCTTTTTGAAAGAGACGCTTCGGTATACTTTCCTATGAGTCTCCTTTTCTGCCATTGTGCAGATTTTTTTTCTTTGCCCTCCACTTCTATGTCATTGATAATGTTGACGCCACTCTTTCTTCCGTGGTCGTTTGCCCACCGAAAATTAGGCTACCACAACTCCATTAAGTTTAAGTGGCTGGCAGTACTTGTGAGAACTTATGACGAGGTGAAACTGTTTACACGACAACAATTGAATTAGCTAACGACTAACCCAAGCAAGAAAAAGTGCCCAGTCGCATTCTGACCTTTCATCATGTTTTCCACCTCGATTCCACTCAACCTCCATCCATGCACGTAGAAAGGACTCAAACTTTGGCCAGAAAAGTTCTCCCAACTTGTTCAACTCTGCAGCCTCTCCAGCAAGGATAGAAAAATGCCCATTGTCTTGAAAACTTGCCATGTCCAAAGTACTGTATATCCCACTAAACGCATCCTGGACAGTAAACACTGCCTGATGAAGTGATATTGTTATTTTGACAAAATTAAGTTTTCCGTGACTTTTGTCTTTTTACATGCAAATGCTTAGCGTGGGCGGGACTAAACATGGTAAGGGTAGTCATAGCCCCTCGGGTATGGGGGGAAAAGATTTTTCTGATGTGAGAAAACTGATACGGAGCATTAGACAGCCAGGCTATATCTCATGCACACACATTTTCAAGGGATGTGCAGTTTCTTTTCTTAATGTAAATTAGATTCTTACACTTTCGGGCGCTGATTGACATCTGGAAATTGCAAGCTAGTCAAATAACAGAAGTTCTTTAGGGCTAGATATACTTTCCTCTTAATTTGTGTGTTAAAGCTCAACGTTTTCTCTGCGTACAAACAAGCCATCCATTGTGGGTTTTCTTTGACAGCAAAGTTTTAAGTAGCTCTTTGTTCTTGAGTTATTGCGATGTTCCTTAAGGAATGAAGTAAACAGTGCGCACTCTTGTGGATACATGCTACTGGTGGCTTGTCCTACTTTTTAGTCAAAGCTCTGGCGTTGCGTGGATCCTTAATTTTAAAGCTAGAGTGTGAGTGAGAACAAATACACACAGACATAGACATTTTATTTTTCTTTAAAAAACACATTGATTTATTTAATGCATTCCACAGACGTAGCCTATTAAGTGAACGGCCAGAAAGGATGGCGACCAGTTAACACGTTAATTCCGTATTATGTGTGCATTGACATAAAAAAGTGGTGCATAGCCTACACGGTATGGCTGTTATCAGTATTTCTAAAAGCGATAGACATCAACACTATCTGCCATACGAGAGTTCGCCTGAATAGGCTACAGTGAGTGTAGGCTACAGTAAAAGCCACACAACGTCATGTCTAAGAAAATATTTCACAATAAAAGACTACAGGCATTATGGTGGTAACTAGCACTGGTTTCGCACACAGTTGTCACATTCTGCAACACGTTTAGAAGAATAGCATGAAATGTCCCACAGACATGACTTAAAAAGCCAGTAAATGACGCACACAAAATACACACAGTTACGCACAAAAAATGGCATACCAATGCTAGCAATCAACAATTAGCTCATTCGCTGCTGCCATTGAAGTTTCTACATCACATACTCGACATATTAAATAAATATTTGTAAACAAATGACATTTTTATTGCTCTCAAGCCATGCCATCAGTTATAGCCTATAGTCATAAGCTGTCATTCCATCATTAAGATTTATGACCTGCATCTCAGTTAAATTTAACACTGATGAGTTATGGTTAGCATATGGTTATGTCGTTACATTTTGTAATCCAAGGTAGTTCTTTTTTACAACTAGATTGTGATCTACTCATTCGATTACTAAACAATGCAGTTTAAACAGAAATAAGTGCATTACTAGGGACATTCAAGTACAGACCAAGTTGCTGTGCAACAGGCACCATCTAGTGGTAAAACATTAAAAAACACACGACAAAAAAAACTGATGAGAACAAAAAACAGTATTAGTCCTAATAGGGATAGGATTATTAACAACATTAAGAAACTTCAGTTCATGAAAGAGAGGTGTCTACAGTAATGCAAATGATGCACAACTGAATAAAACCACATATCACAGGTTCACCTGCATGCAAAATTAGTACAGATATATTACAAATACATTTCAGGTCATCTAGGTCATTGGTTCCCAAAGACTGGGTCGCGACCCACAGGTGGGTAGGAGATTTTATTTGGGTCGCCAGCATAGCCTAGTGACAATTTATGTTGTGTAATACCCCTATCTTATTCCTTATATAGCTTAGGAAAGCTAACAGCTTTCTATTAGGATCTAGTTTGTTAACTACCACAGTCACACGAGTTGGGTCGCGATACTCTGTCATTTTTAAAAAGTGGGTCCCCAGAAAAAAAGTTTGGGAAACACTGATCTAGGTTATTCCAGGTAAGTTCTCATAATAATCACAATGTGCAAACAAGCATTCATCATCAGGTGCCATTACTGGTATGACAGCATGCTATCAAGCAATGCTGAAGCCAAAGCAGTTAGAAGTTAGTCTTAAGTGCATATAGCTCAACAAATGAACAGTTTCTAGTTCTGCCCTGTTCTGTTTATCCAGTGGGATCAATAATCAGTAATCAGCTGCCCATTGTCACAATGCTGTGTCCATGGAGATGAGCCCACAGACTTCACTTCACCCTTCTCCCCCGGCTGGCACACTCTCCCCCCTCCTCACACGAACGTGCTCTTGTCACGGATCGTGGTGAACCTGAGCATGAGCGAGCGCGTGCTGCGGCGGAACTGCGGCTGCGTGAAGTAGAAGAGGATGGGGTCCAGCACGCTGTTCATGCTGGCGAAGGGCCGCGTGCACTTGTAGATGACCGAGAAGAGGTTCCTGACCTGGCAGGGCGCCTGGGGCAGAATGCGCACCAGCAGGTACATGGTCTTGGTGATGTGGAAGGGCAAGAAGCTGACCACGAACACCAGCACCACGATGACGATCATGCGCGCCGCCTTGCTCCGCTGCTCGCGGCTGGCCTCGCCGGCACTGCCGGCCCGCCGTAGGCACAGCACCCGCGCCATGAGGCAGTAGCACACCACAACGGCCAGGAAGGGCAGCAGGAAGCCCAGGCAGGTGAGGGCGATGCCATAGGGGAAGTACTGGCGCGAGCGCTCGGGCACGCTCAGGTCGTAGCAGACGGTGCGGTTGCGCTGCGTGCCCGTGGAGGCGAACTGGAACGTGGGCACGCAGAGGAGCGCCACGGCCAGCCACACGCCGGCGCACACCGTCCACGCCAGCCGCCGGCCGCCCTGCTTGTGCCAGGTGGCCAGCGGGTGGCAGATGCCCAGGTAGCGCTGCAGGCTGATGCAGGTGAGGAAGAAGATGGAGCCGTGCAGGTTGCTGTAGAACTGGAAGCGCACCAGGCGGCAGGTCAGGTCGCCGAAGGGCCAGTAGTCGTGGCTGGCGTAATTGAAGATAAGCAGCGGCAGCGAGCAGACGTACAGGAAGTCGGCCACCGCCAGGTTGAGCATGTAGATCTGGCTGCGGGTCAGCGCCTTGCGCGTCCTCCAGATGCGCAGGATGACCACGAAGTTGAGCGGGAGGCCCAGCACGAACACCAGGCTGTAGACGGCAGGGAGGAGGTAGCGCTTAAAGTCTTCATTGTAGGTGCAGGAGGGCAGTTTAGTAGACGAAGAGGAGGAGGAGGAGGAGGAGGAGAAGGGAAAAGAAGGAAAGGTTGTATTTTGGTAGAAGACCTCGTAAGTGAGGGTTTCAGCATCTCCAGCGGCCATCTGTAGAGCAGCTATGCACTCACATTCTGTAACAGAGGCACACGCAAAGAATGGACATAAAGACTGTGTGACAGTGACAGTGGGCTTTATGTCAATACATGTTCAATGAAAAGTTTTATACATTTTTGGCTGATTGCATCAGAAATGAAACTTCTCAGTTCTCATAAGATGGGAAGTGAGACTGATTGTGTCATCCTTATGCCAGCCTGCAGTCACTTTTCTGTTGATATTCGCACGAGAAAAATTTCATTATGCCGTATTTCTGTATTTTGCCTTTTCTAAAAGCCCAAGGAAATGTGTCAAAAAGTGTCTGATGCAATCAATTCAATTTCTGATGCAGTCACTGTGCTCAGAGAAAAGCAGTACATTTTCTCAGTGAGAAAACAAAGAGTATATTTTCTTATCTGACCATTAATGTACTTCTGCCATATGTACATTATGAATATACTGTATATTCCTGGACAGCATGTTGACATTATCTAATCTCTAATCCCTTTGAACCATCTGCATGTTATGCCATTTGAATAACCATTTTCATTAGTAAACATACTGATATTCATAGAACAAACATTTCTAGAATATGAAGTCTTAACCTCTGTTGACAGATTTATGACAGATGTGTAAGTGCAGTTGGTAAAGAAACAGAGGCCGTTTGTCATAAAAGTAATTCATTCTCTGCAGTGCCACTGGCTGCCTATACTGTAACTCTTATTGGTGATCAGAACCCTGAGCTCTTGAATTCAGCCTGATTTCAACTTGGCCAATTCAGACCCACAGGAGTCCAGCCAATGTGTAGATAAGGGACCCTGAGGAGGGTGTTATGGGGCCATACCCGCTTGGAAATGCCGGGAGCATGTCAGGAAGTTTCAGGACTGTTGATTGCTTCCTAAGGAGACGGCCAGAGCTCCAAGCAGGAAGCCTGTCTCTTGGCAGATGACCAGAAGAAACCCTCTTAGAGGGATTGGAAAGGCAGCTATGGATTCACGGATGTCGGGCTCCACCAGAGACTGCTGACAATCCTGGGGAAGATAGCAGAGCCAACTTATCTGACAAGTTTAACACGCAAGACATGCACACCATGCACACCCTTCCAGAGTCAATAAAACAATCTGTCAAAGAACATATTTACTTTGAGTGAAGATGTGTGTAGTGTTCAACACTGTAACGAACAGAACAGGAACAAGGCCGGGCTTGTTGAGCAGACCTTTATTGGATGTCAAATATTAGGATTATGATACATTTTAAATATCAAAGGTTAAGTTTTCTTCCAGATTTTCCAGTATGATATGGACAACCAGATGTTACTCATCACTGTTGTATGCATCACTTTAACTTAGGAAACATGCTTGACAGGTGCTAAGTAGACCCCTCACAGGTGAATCACAATTACTGTTATGTCCTATCTCACTGACATCTACCCTAAGATGTCGTCATTCAAAGAATATTTACAATGTTCTATTAATGACATGCTGACAAATAGGTCCAGGATGCTTCTTGACCCTGACATATAAATGAAGCCTCACACTGGAGTACACAAAGCCATGTTGTTAGAACTGTGTGAGGGCGGCTGTAATTTAATTCCTCAGAGATGTCCGCCTCCCCTTTTCCATCTGTGAAACTTCAGTTTGCTCAAACATTGCAACATTAGATCAATGAAATCCCTCATTCCTGACAGATCTGCAGGGGCAATGTGTCCAGGCAGGTCCATGCACAGAGAGGGAGGCTGATAGCAGTCATGCGCCGGTGGGGTTGTGAAATGCTGTCTGTGCCTTCAGCAGAATCTCACACTCTGACAGGGCTCATCCCATCAGCTTACACTAAAGTTACTAATTCATTCAGCTGCCACCAGTGTTAACACAACATAATGCTAAATTCAGTTTGAATCAGAAGCTTCACAGGCAGCCAAAATTAGACTACTGTGTATCAAGCAAACAAGCCATTAGGTAATGTGTACTGAGGGTGACTAATTATATGTTTCATAGTTTCAAAGTTCACACCTATTAACACAAATCGGTTCTTGCCAGACAATCTTTCTGAATACAGTTTACTTCTCATAAAAGCAAGGTGATGTCAGCTGATAAGTTTGTGTCTGCTGACTACATACCTGTAGCAGACAATACATGCTGATAACATATTTTCTTTATCACACAAGAACAGACATCTAGTGGGCAGAGTAAAGTTTTCAGTAGCAGAAATTAGAGCAATATTAAATCAAATATTTGTTAAATAAAATATTACTATTTACTTTTATCTCTGCCATAGAGCACTCATCACCATCATAATAATCATAATCATATTATACTACCGGTAATCTATAATGGAAATGAGAGGTTTTAGAGTAACCATGTTAAACTTATAAGTAACAGCTAAGGTTCTGTGAAAATACAATCCGGATTAAATAAAATATGGTTTTGACAACGGAGGTGACGATGTTGAGCACAAAGCCCAGAGTGCTGAGTGTGGCTTAATGATGGCACATGAGGCAGCGCAGCTTTCAACACTGAAGTGGAATCTGAAGACACCCAACTTTGGCTTGTAAGCCAGTTGACTATGGTACTTCAAAAGACAAGAAAACAAACATCAGCTACAGAAAAAATCTAGCCCAAATTGGGGATCTTTTTTAATGGGCCCTGGCCTGTTACGAGTATGAATAGGTGGGCCTTAAATCAGAAAAGGTTGAGAACCCCTGGCTTACACATCACCACCACACGACTAAATTGGTGAACAGGGAAGAAAGAGAGATTTCATGGTGAACCTAAAATCCACTATAACCTTTACAGGTGAACTAAATCTGACCTTCTCTTAACTTTTGAATGAGCATGTCCAATGTTTGAGTACTTTCTGTACTGAAACATTAAATTTAACCCGAAAGCACATATCCCTAACTTTTTGTGAGTAGTGTATCTATCTATAGAGTAAGTTAAGTAGGCTGTATGCATTTTAATACCACTGAACCCTTTACACAGCTTTGTGTAATGGCTCCTATTTCACATTTACATATACTCATATAATGATTATTTATGACTATATATATAGTCCTTTGCTGATATCATTTGAGGGCACAGCATGTCCTTGAGTTGGAGTACTAAAAGTATGCATACACACGAGAAGGACTTCTTTACGATGCACACAGTCCATCTGTTTCTTACACTTGCACGACCTGACATTTATCTTGCGTCTCTGGAAGCAGATACTGACAGATTAGTTAATAGGGCCTAATGTTGTGTCCATAGAGAAGAGCACAATGAGCGCTGCCCAGCTGGAGGAGGCAGAACAGATCTCTATTATGTGACTACAAAAACAGCAATCACTATAGCCGGGCCGCCAGGCTTATCGCCGCCCAGGCCTATAAAGTGAAGTGCTAGCCAGGTTTCAAGCACCATATCGGCCGGACTCTTTTTGTTTGTGTGGCCATAATTAACCACACATTGTCCTCTTGCCCAGGATGTGTGTGTGTGTGTGTGTGTATGTGTGTGCGTGTATGTGTGTGCCTGTGTGTGTGCGTGTATGTGTGTGTGTGTGTGCCTGTGTGTGTGAGCGAGCGAGAGAGAGCAAGGCAGAGAGATAGAGAGACAGACAGACAGACAGACAGAAACAGAGATATAGAGAATAATAGTAGTAGAGAGTGCAGTGTGTGTCCGTTTGTGTGTGTGTGTGTGTGTGTGTGTGTGTGTGTGTGTGTGTGTCCGTGTGTTTGTGTGTGTGTGTGTGTGTGTGTGTGTGTGTGTGTGTGTGTGTGTGTGTTAGAAATTAGGTGTATGATATTACGCATCATAAACTGACCTGTGTGAGAATATGCTCTGCAGATCCTGAGAGGTCAAAAAGAGGTACAGAGAAAGCTCTCCTCGCATGTGCTACTGCCTGCCAAGAGTGTGCCACATGAAACCAGGACCTTAATATAGAAACCTGCTGCCCTGTCATCCGGTCCTGGCGCTCCATGATAAGTGAGGCACAGGACACCACACAGGAGAGACAGAGAGGCCACATCCCGCTGTGCAGATCACAGCCTTTCTGCCCCATATGACTCATCTCTGGGACTGGACAGTAGACAGGCTATGATGTATACTCCCCTAACTGTACATACCCACTGTTTAAATGCCATGGCCACAATGAGACCAATTACAAATATGGCCACAACAATCTAACGGGTTACTCTGATTGTGCATGACAACAAATTTTTGACATATTAAAGCTGGATTTGGAGAGAAATACTGACTATGTTTAGAACCCAATGGTCATGCTATGATCATAATATAGGCTAATACATCCATCCAATTTGATTTCAATACATTGGCTGATCTCAATACAGCTAACTTGCATATGGAACAGCACATAAAATAACAAATAACAAAAATATGGATTAGAATTTAAATTCGTTTAGGAGCTTGCTAATGGGTAATTAATAGTAGAAAATAAGTACATGTTTTACATTGTATCTCTATGTATATGATGAACAAATCTCCTTGAATTCTTGAAGTATAATAAATTAGTCATAACAAGAATCCTCTGCAACAATCTTTTAAAAACATTCTCTCTTACTTAATACAGCATAAGTGCATCCATTCTGTTATTCGGTCAAGAAAATAGAAAGCATTTGGCTGTATATTGATTTTTACACTTTCTTTAAAGCTGGAACCCTTCACATACACCTAACAGTGGTGAAAAAAATCAAAGAATTCACAGCCTATAAATGTCATATATTGGACTGTTACTAAATGTGCAGGTGCTGGAAGAGAATCTGTTACCTAATGGTACACTGACATGTTCAATGAAGATTGTTAATACTTTTCATTTATTGCTATTTTCCTTCATCGACGTTTTAAAACTGTTTACTGTCATTTTTTAACTATTGTATTGTTTTATTTTGTAAGTCACTTTGGACAAAAGTATCTGCTAAATTCCATAACCATAACCATAAAAAATTAACAATCAACTCAACAACACAATACACTACAGATAAAACAGCCACAATAACAAAATATCAACTCGATCAACCCCTTGTTGAATGTATTGTATATTCAAAGTACTTTGGATCATTTTTGAACCCTCAAAAAAGTCTGTATTTGTTTCTGTTCTTTACATGCCTCAGCAAGATCACTCATTCTCAAGACTTATCGTACTTCCTCTTGTGGCTGACTGAAAGAAACGAGGCTGGTGAAAAATCATTGTGATCATTTCCTTTTCATACATACAGGTCTTGGTGCAGTCAAATCTCTGGACCACCAGAGCAGCATCAGACTAGACAATAAAACCTGATATGAGGACATAAGAGGTGAGAGGTAATAAATTCACTTGATAATGTCTGCTTATCAATGAAAAGATGAAACTGAAATGTGTGTCTACACATGTGGCTAACAACACCCCATGATTCACTTAGGGACAAACTATTCAGTGTGCACATATGAATAATCTTCTAATATCATAGAGAAGAGATACACAATGTATCATGCCAATAAGACATGTGTACATATCTGACAATGTGTTTGTTTGACCATGTAGAGTGCAATTACCTAATGAACATTGTCATATGACCTATACTGTATTTTCTGTGGCTGTGCAAAGAACTGAATATCTCAACTTCGCAAATTCACTGTGGAGACCAGTGCCGGAAAAGCCCATTAGTCCATAGCAACCAGAGGGCATTCACAGAGGCATCACTAAGTCAGTGGAATCTTTAGAGAAAACACTGTTCATCAGAACTATCCCGAATTCCACAACCAGAGGTCCATTCTAATCAAACACAAACAAAGATTAAATGCCAGAAAATATTTCAGATGCATTCTCATCCACATGGATTGGACCAGGACAGACGTTTATCTGACACTTTCAAAAATGTGCTGTAAACAATAAGATCTCTTCTCTGACACTCCCTGCCTTGTAGTCAAAAGCAACAAATTAACAGTTGAGTTCACAGGTAGGCCTATTCGTCCATGCATGAACAGACAAAGCTAAACGTCAGCACTGACAACATGAGTTACAAACACTAAAGGTATGTGACCATGACTGTTGCTTTGAACATACTGCATGCACATGACCAACATTTGCAACAGCAACAGTAGATGACTCAAGTAGGCTATACAGTGTTTTATGTATGAGAAAAACAAATATGTTTTTACATATTTTTGATATGTAAAATATATACGATATCACCAAATATACAAATAAGATACACATTTCTTGTTTAAATAAATAGGACTGAACTGTCAATCACAGATATGGTGTGGGAGTGTCTGCATGGCGTTCAATAATCTCTATCAAACAAAACATTGGCATGGCAGTATATTGAGTAAAATCAAACTAGCCTATGGCAGCATTTCTTAGTTATAAACTGTTTGAGATAAGTTAATCCTTCCGAAATCCTTTCCAAGACCTTTTTTACTTTAAAGCATGCACATAATATTCATAAACAAAAACGTGTCAACTGAGCCATGTTACTTAACGTGTTGTGGACTTCTCTTTATAAAGAGAAGGTGCCAGTTAGGCTGATTGGATCTTACGTAATTTCACTACATTAAGATAGAGATTGAAATCAAGATCTCGAGCGATTTTGTTGCTTAGCCTACCTTTTGGGTATTTTGAGCTGAGGTGAGAGGGATCTTCGTTTGTGTTCAGCAGACTAGTGTCGCGAAACATGCCATAACAATGTCCCTCAACATGTGGGCTGCTCTACTGAACGTATTTACAAATTAGACATTTTATGTCACGCTTCCGCAATCGAGTAGGCTACTTTACAATCACGCTGCTTTCTCTACTGCTTTTCCTTTGCTCGCCGAAGTCCACGTCAAATTCTTTCTCGCAACACCCCGACCGCGCGGGTCATCGCAGGCTTGTTTTCGCAACACCTCAAGAGGTCTAGGTTTACACTGCACGCAGATGCAGACTGACTATAGGCACCCAGCTTGTCATACACTGCCGAGGCAAAGATTTATTGGGACTATCAAGTTTGTTAATAATTATTATATCCCCTTTCCCTTTCATCCAAATGTAATTCCCCTTGTTTTTGCCAAGACATGTTTAGGCGTAGGCTATAAAACGTTTGTCGCCGGTTTACCTTTGAATTAGCCCATTTAATTAACTTAAGTCCGATTAATTTTCTACCTACTTTAGCTGTTAATAACACTAAGGAACCATATAGAATGAGGTCACAAAATCAAGGCAAACTCTAAAATCTTACAGATGCAATACAAGTACTAGGATACTTAGCTGGCTCCACTTATAGAGCCTTGGTGGCTCATCTTACCCCACAGCATTTTGGAAGAAAATGCTTCTCACAACAAGCTAATATTTATGATTTTGTTTAGCCCTCACACCATAGCTTAAAAGGGCACCAATTGAGGTGTAATGCATTTGAATGTTGTTCAATTCACGTTTTCTTTAAATCTCCCTAACTCTGGACATGAATGGAATCCACTTGGAGAGCAAAACATTTTACACACACACACACGTATATATATATATTATTTATTTGTTTACCACATTTGCTGTACCTTTCCACATATTGTAAAGAATAATTCCCTCTTCCTGCTGTCACATGATTTGTTTATGATTTTCTAGAAAAAAGGGGCTCATCTTATCCCTATGCTCAATTTACCCCGTTCTCCCCTAAATAACCTGAGGAGGATTTCACTGTGAGTGTGTGAGGCTACCTTTAGTCTGGCTCAAAACTAATGCAGCTCTTACCAAAAATCAGCAGCAGTACGTAGGTTTCTCTGATTCTATTTGCAGTGACAGAATTAACCAAATAAACACTAGCATAGCTCATCACATATCTACAGTAGCTAGGAAAGGAAGTGGGGTGCCCATTCAGAGGCCTTTTGGCAGGAGAGTGTTCGTCATTGTAAATCACTATAGCGGTGACTTATGGGTGATCGTGCGTCATTTGTCTGGGTTGTGGCCAAGCTTCAACATGCACTCTCCTTTTCATCAATTGGTTTCAATATCATCACCCATAGCTATTCTAACACATGCTGGCTTGAGCATGGAAATATGAAGGGGAGGCCACATGCAGATTTCAAATGGTAAGTACATTTATGAAAGAATATAAAGAAGGTATAGAAAGTCAGTGTAGTGAAAGCTGATACAAAAATGTGGTGCAATTAAGTGTCTACAGGATGTCATGCAAGACGGAAATAAAAAAAAACAAAAGTTGGAGGAGGAAGGGGGACCTGTCAGCATGGGGAGAGCAGGCTTCTTATCCCCATGTCAATCATAGGATCTATCACCCACCCCAGGTCCATTCACCTGCTGTAAACAGAGGGACACACAAGAGACACACAAGCAAACAAGGTGGGCGAGGCCAACGGAGTCCTGGACAGGTCATCACACTATGAGATATAATTGGCATATAAGCCAACACATACAGTGTATACGAAAAGTATTCAGAGCGCTTCACTTTTTCCACATTTCGTTATGTTACAGCCTTATTCCAAAATGGATTCAATTATTTTTTCCCCTCAAAATTCTACACAGAATACCCCATAATAACAACATGAACTTTAAAAAAAACAAATGTTTGCAAATTTATTAGAAATAAAGAACTACAGCCTTTGCTCAATACTTTGTTGTGGCACCTTTGGCAGATATTACAGCCTTTTGCAATATGAAGCCACAAGCTTGGCATCTTTGGCAAGTTTCGCCCATTCCTCTTTACAGAACCTCTCAAGTTCCATCAGGTTGGATGGGGAGCATCGGTGCACAGCCATTTCAGGTCCCTCTAGAGATGTTCAGTGGGATTCATGTCTGGGCTCTGGCTGGGCCACTCTAGGACATTAACAGAGTTGTCCTGAAGCCACTCCTTCGATATCTTGACTGTGTGCTTAGGGTCATTGTCCTGTTGAAAGATGAACTGTCGCCCAAGTTTGAGGTCAAGAGCGCTCTAGAGCAGGTTTTCTTCCAGGATGTCTCTGTACATTGCTGCATTCATCTTTCCCTCAATTCTGACTAGTCTCCCAGTTCCTGCTGCTGAAAAACATCCCCACACCATGATGCTGCCACCACCATGCTTCATTGTAGGGATGGTATTGGGCAGGTGATACAGTAAGGCGGTGCCTGGTGTCCTCCAAACATAACATTTGGCATTCACGCCAAAGAGTTTCGATCTTTGTCGATCAGACCAGAGAATTTTGTTTCTCATGGTCTGAGAGTCTTTTTGGCAAACTCCATGCAGACTGCCATGTGCCTTTTACTAAGGAGTGTCTTCTGTCTGGCCACTCTACCATACAGGCCTGATTGGTGGAGTGCTGCATTGATAGTCATCCTTGTGGATGGTTCTCCTCTCTCCACAGAGGAACCCTGGAGTTCTGTCAGAATGACCATCGGGTTATTGGTCACCTCCCTAACTAAAGCCCTTCTCCCACGTTCACTCAGTTTAGAGGGACTGCCAGCTCTAGGAAGAGTCCTGGTGGTTCCAAACTTCTTCCATGTACGGATGATGGAGGCCACTGTGCTTATTGGGACCTTTAAAGCAGCAGACATTTTTCTGTACCTTTCCCCAGACCTGTGCCTTGAGACTATCCTGTCTCAGAGGTCTACAGACAATTCCTTTGACTTGTTTTGTGGTCTGACATGCACTGTTAACTGTGGGACCGACAGGTGTGTGCCTTTCCAAATCATGTCCAAATCATTTCCATGTCACGGGGCAGCCGTGGCCTACTGGTTAGCGCTTCGGACTTGTAACCGGAGGCCGGTTCAAACCCCGACCAGTAGGCACGGCTGAAGTGCCCTTGAGCAAGGCACCTAACCCCTCACTGCTCCCCGAGCGCCGCTGTTGTTACAGGCAGCTCACTGCGCCGGGATTAGTGTGTGCTTCACCTCACTGTGTGTTCACTGTGTGCTGCGTGTGTTTCACTAATTCACGGATTGGGATAAATGCAGAGACCAAATTTCCCTCACGGGATCAAAAGAGTATATATACTTTATACAATCAACTAAATTTACCACAGGTGGACTCCAATTAAGCTGTAGAAATATCTCAAGGATGATCAGTGGAAACAGAATGCACCTGAGCTCAATTTTGAGCTTGATTGCAAAGGCTGTGAATACTTAAGTGATTTTTTCGTTTTTTAGGCCCCGTTTACATGTGGCTGGATATTTCCATAAACGGACATTTCACCCTCTCCATTGTTATTGTGCACACCAGTTTTTAGGGAAAAAAATTGTTTACACTAACCCGTGTATATGCCATCAAGAGCATGCCCAACCTGTAGGTGGCAGTGTAATGAGAAGCTCAAGTCCATGTTAGCCAATCAGAATCTCGAAAATAGCAACAACAGCAACAAATCACTTCCTCTTTCTCTTTTAAACTGCAATTGCAAACAGACGAAAAGAGTTTGCAGTTTGCACCAACTCTGAATGCATCCATGATCACCATAGCTAAATAAAAATGTAGGCTAAACATAGGTTGCACTTTTGGCGCAGGTGCAAGTTCTGGTGCATAGGCCTAATGTGACGTTGGCTGCCTAAACCTCCGTTTTTGTCAGTTTACATGCAACTGTTAAACAGTTTTCCAAAATCTCCACTCTGGAGTTTTTTGAAGGAATCGTTTTCAGAGGCGAATTCTCTGTTTGCGTGTAAACAAAGGGCACAAACAAAGGAAAATGTCTCAGTTTTTCAAAATAACCATGTATAAACGGGGCTTTATTTGTAATAAATTTGCAAAAATCCCAAGCAAACTTTTTTAAAGTTGTCATTATGGGGTATTATGTGTAGATCCCACATGATTCCTGTGGGACTGTAAGGGCAACTTTAATGGAACCTCACATTGTTTTTCTCTGTACAGTTGAGTGTCTCCAACCGCAAAGCATTGAAGGTGACATTTCAAGTTTTTCCTGTCTGACTATATTTAACATCACTTCACATCAGCATTAATCGGAGCAGACATGCTCAAGGCCATACCTGTCAACATTTAGCTTCATACACATGTTTCAACACTGCATTTCGGTCGTTGCTTTTACCTTTTACCTTACCATTAGGCTACCTTAGGCTACGCATGCCAGTTATGTGTCCACCAGCTGCCTACCTGCAGCCAGCCTACTTCCAAAACTCCAAAGCTGCTTGCTGTCAGATTTGGTTCCGAGGGCACAAGTTCAGTGTATCAACACTCAATAACAATTTATGTGATGTGTTAATCAATTAAATTCCCAACAATTTCACAACAGCTAGTTCTGGAGTAGGCCATTCAACTAGCCCGCTTGCTTACGACGAGACTCAGGCTGCGCAGTCGGCACCCGCTTCCTTATTTGGGTTTTGGGTTGCCAGGTTTTAGCCTATGACAAAACGGTTGAAATTGAAACTAAGTGATCGTGTATGTGTAGGGTGTATTTCATACACAATCTGGCAACCTGAATAGATCAATGATTTTAAAATCAAGTTTGATGGCCATGCAAATTACGGGAGTTTTCCGGGAGAAAACGGGAGGGTGCTGGGAGATGACCTTGAAATACGGGAGAAACCCGGGAAAAACGGGAGTGTTGACAGGTATGCTCAAGGCCTTTGTTCATTATTTTTTTATCTTTACCAGTTAAGATGCTAAACTGCTGAGCTCTGACACCTTACAGTTTTTTCAAATAGGCTTTCAGCATTGTGTATGGGGCAATAACATGCCATGGCTGAAGAATGCCATGAAGTCTCACCATCTCATGTGGATGAATATCTGTAACCATCCCCCTATATCTCCACTGATGCATTGCTGTCTGAGCTCTACATCTAACTGCATTTTCTCAGTGGAATACAAGTGTGTGACAGTACCCTGTATCATGGGTCATCAACCATGAGGTAGGCATAAGGAGGTCGGACCAGTTGCATTACACAGGACCAGATGCCTTACATAGAGGTTGCATCATCACCAGAGGTGGAAAAAGTACAAAAATATTGTACTCAAGTAAAAGTACCAATACCTTGATGAAATATTACTCAAGTACAAGTTAAAATACCGATCTGAAAATGTACTTAAGTAAAAGTAAAAAGTAGTTCATTTAAAATGTACTTTAAGAAAAAGTTACTTAGTTACTTTTTTGGGGGGGGGGGGGGGGGGTACCAGAACAACCAGTACAACCAGTTTTACCAGAGACTTTCTAATGAGGAGATACAGCACTCAAAAAATCCTCCATAGTAATGCATGGGGTTAGTCAGTTGTCTACAAATATCACAACCCTTCCGTGGCAAAACGTTGACATGTGAATACATTGAGCCAATCATGTGGTGTGTTGTAAAATACATTGAACCAATCATGTGGTGTGCTGTGAAGACATCGTGCCAATCATCTGTTGTGATCTCACTGCTGGAGCAAGATTGGTGTCATCAAGCCTTACGCACACGCATTTCTGCCGAAATAGATGCACGATAAGTGCCCAAAAAGTGTTGCAATATGGCCGCCGAGTGGAGGTACTTGCCTGAAAAGGACTTTGGTCCTAGCTCGAGTTGCTGCAGCCAGCAGCTAAGGCAGCCATGTTCATGCTCCCAGTGTGTAGCGCTGTAGCTGCAGCAACTCGAGCTAGGTAAAACCGATTGTATCAGTTTTGTTCATACCGACTGTACTCGGTGACGTTGAGAAATGGAGATCTATGTGAAAAATCACCGGAGTTCTCCTTTAAGAGCAGTAGTTGATTAAAGTTAGTTGCACTCATCCTTGCGTCGCTTTGCAGTGAACAGTAATCCAGCACAACTGAAAAACCCCTCACAGGCAGCTGAGGCAGGCAGGCCAATGTTGAGTTGCAGAGAGTTTTTTTTATATTTGGAAATGAGCAGAAGGTTCAGCAGATTAAAGGGCATCAAACTGGGGCAGAGAGTGGGAAGTATAGGGCCCCAATGGAGGAGAGGGCCCTTGAAAA
Organism: Alosa sapidissima; assembly: GCF_018492685.1. Taxonomy (NCBI): domain Eukaryota; kingdom Metazoa; phylum Chordata; class Actinopteri; order Clupeiformes; family Clupeidae; genus Alosa; species Alosa sapidissima. The sequence goes on along the minus strand of NC_055971.1, from coordinate 7,657,271 downwards.
GTGTAATACGGGGGGTACAACATTTTCACCAGGCATTTTCAACATTAATAACTCAGGTAATCCACACATAAAAAATCCAAACAACTCCATAAGTAGAGTCATGTGTAATGAAGTGGAATAACACAGGGAAAAAGTATTGAACAAGCTAAGAAAAAGCACTAAGGCAAGGAAATGGAAGGAACGAGCTGGAATCTGTAAGTAGTTAGAGTAGTTATCCTTTCTATCTGTGCAAATTAATATAAGCTTGGTTAGTATATTGATGGGCTATAAAAAGTTTTTTCATTACCAAGGTGTCACACAAGAAACATTTCATGATGGATAAAAGCAAAAAGCTCTCCCAAGACCTTTGCAACCTTATTGTGGCAAAACATATCAATGAAACTGGTTACACAGATGCATTTCAAAACTTCAGAATTTTCAGTAAGCAGCATGGGAGCCATTATCTGCAAGTGGAAGAAACATCAGTGCCATGCAGGATCTCCTCGCAATATTTCTGACCAGGGAGTCAGAAGGATAGTCAATTCCAAGGACCAAGTCAATTCCAAGAGCCAAGGACCACTCGGAGAAAGCTCCAGAAAGACTTGAAGGCAGCCAATTCAATTAAACAGTTCTGGAAGTAACTAAAGATCAGGATTCACAAGAGGGACCCCTGGAATCTGTTTAGAACAATGGGCCAAAATCACACCTGATACTGTGACTAATACGTTTTGTCATACAGGAAATGTCTTGAAGCTGTCTTTACAAAAGGCTTTTCCACAAAGTATTGAAGAAATTTCAGTAGGCACGTTCAATACTTTTTTCCTGTGTCATTCCACTTTAATACACATAACTCTTATGTTTGTTTTTTTTTTATATGTGTGTTAATATAATGTGTGGTGAAAATTTCGAATAGACTCACTGGAAGTTTAAGCTAATTACTGAAAAAAAAAAAAAAAAAAAAATATATATATATATATATATATATATATATATATGTCCACCATATATTTATTTTACCTGAATATTTTAACTTCATAAATGTCAAAATGAATGTCAGACGAAATTTAAAGTTTGACTGACTGGATTTTGTATACAAAACATAGTGAAAACTGTTTAAGGTCACTCTCACTCTCCCTTGCTAAAGAGCTAAAAGGTTTAGTCCGCCTGCACGATTCATAAGGTAGTCTATCTTTTGTTTATTTAGTTGAGCATGCTAGTAGTGGACCGCTAATTGTTGTGCTGCTGGTGCAATGTCTTTCTTCAAGAAAGCCAAGTCAGGTTACTAAAAAGAGACATCAAAATGAGGGGAAACAACTGCTAATAAACTTCTTTCCAAAGAAAGGTGAGCACGAACGTCAAAACACGAAATCCCATGGTGTTTGCTTGAATATCTCCGCTATCATTAGTGCTAAAACGAACTGAGACAACCCATTGAAATAGCGGAAAATACACTTTCATAGGTTAGGCTACACATGTAATCTGATGCATCTGGTGATCCAGCTCCATCTCCATCACTTTCAGAAAGACTGCATGGCTCCAGCTTGATTCATGTCCTGTTGTAGGCTACATGCTGATCATTATCACTAGGCTAGTGGTTTAGGGCACGATTTCTTTTCTCTCCCTTTCTGTTTTCTTTAGTCTTAAAGGAGAATTCCGGTGTGATATTGACCTAAAGTGTATTGAAACATGATACCGAGTGTGAACGTATGTCTCATAGCCCATCTCGGCTTGTCCCCTGCACTCCAAAATCTGGCGCTCCCATTCAGTGGAAATGCATGGATTCCATTTGCTGCTACTGGAAGAAACTGGAATCCATGCATTTCCACTGAATTATTTTTGGAATCTGATCCCTTATCATACCTGTTCATTCTTACTCGTTGCTCGACTTATCGTGACTAAATTCAAGATGGCTGCAAATGCTAAACTTCGTGAAGATACTGTCTGTATAAATCGTCTTGTAAGTAAACTACCAGTGCTTTTTCAAAGCTCTCAATGTCTCGTTTTAAATGTCAGGGCCCTCAGAAGTCTACCAATGAAGTGTGGAGATACATTGAGCCTCGTAAATGGGTGTAAAACAGTGATTTATTTGCATGGCTAGCCCGATGCCGAAGCACCACTATTGAAAAAGCTGTTGGTAGCATCGGCTAACTAGCGCCAGATTTTGGAGTGCAGGGGACAAGCCGAGATGGGCTATGAGACATACGTTCACACTCGGTATCATGTTTCAATACACTTTAGGTCAATATCACACCGGAATTCTCCTTTAACTTTTTTTTTTACTCAAGTAATGGATGGGATTTTTTATGTAGCGAAGTACAATACTTCACTCAAAATGTAATCAAGTAAAATTTAAAATACCGATTTTATAAACTACTTAAAAAATACAATATACACAGAAAAACTATTCAATACAGTAACGTGAGTAAATGTATTTTGTTACTTTCCACCTCTGATCATCACTCATATGCATTGCTATGTGGCTTGAATAAGACATCCTTCAGCATAGTCCTTGAATGAAGAACAATCAAATATTCTCAAGAGTCCATCACACTATTCAAGATGGTGGTCTCTGGAACATCACAATGGCTGTCAGGTCTCCCCAATGCATGCTTACCATGTTTAGTCTGTCTAATTTATTTCAACAGACCTACTAGCCAAATTAGATTGGAGCACCCATGTGCGTGGCTAACTGATTTGGTCTGGAGCCAGAGGAGGCAGGAAACAGGCCTGATAGTCTTTACATGAAGTCATCAGTGGCTATCAGAGGCTGTTTGATGATGAGTACCAATGCATCTAGTCTGAAACTCCTTGATAGGTTTAACTCAGTAATGATAAAGACATGGTATAAAGCAAGTGTTTGTACAGGCAGTCAACTAGTATGACTTGTATAAACTTTACAGGAAGTGACTGACAGAGGTATGTGACTGACTGCTTGTGCAAACACGCAATTTACAGGTTTTGTACAATTACTGAGTTAAACAGGCATATTGGTATCTGAGTTAAACAGGCATAATGATATCTGTAGTTTGCACAGTCCTCATAATGACATATTGAGCCTCCTCAATGTTCCGGAGTTCTCCCTTAAGGCACTTTTTTGTGGGTGATACAGCCCCCTCTACATTAATTGACACTCCTGGTATTTTTTAACAAAAACACATGTGCCACGATTTTTGGCACCCCTGTATCTTATACTTTGTAAAGCCTCCCTTTTCCAATTAAACAGCTTTTAGTCTTCTCCAGTGACCTCTCTTTAGCTTACCCGATCAGTTTAGTATATTTAGGGGCAGCGATGGCCTACTGGTTAGCTCTTCGGACTTGTAACTGGAGGGTAGCCGGTTCGAACCCCGACCAGTAGGAACGGCTGAAGTGCCCTTGAGCAAGGCACCTAACCCCTCACTGCTCCCCGAGCGCCGCTGTAGCAGGCAGCTCACTGCGTCACGATTAGTGTGTGCTTCACCTCACTGTGTGCTGAGTGTGTTTCACTAATTCACAGATTGGGATAAATGCAGAGACCAAATTTCCCTCAGGGGATCAAAAGAGTATATATAGTATGCAGTTACAATCAGGGAACCGAGATAACCATGGCAGAACCTTGATTTTGTTTTCTCTAAGCCATTTCTGTGTTGATCTGGACATATGTTTGGGTTCATTGATCTAATGATCCAACCATGACCCACTTTTAGTGTCTTTGCTGAGACAGACTTTGATTTAAAATTATGTGGTACTTCATGGAGTTCATCGAATTAAAACAGCCCAACAGCATCACAGACGCTCCACCATACTTCTCAGTAGGCATGGACTTCTTTTCAGTATAGTGATCCCTCTATCACGCCAATCCCACCTGCTTTATAGGCTATTTGTTGCCAAAAAAGCTCGGTACAACATCTCACCATAGAACATGATACAGGCCAGGTCCCAATAGCCTTCAGAAACTCCAGCCTTTGTAATACCAAATAAACATTTGTGATTAAATGACAAGACAGGTTCTTCCATGGTGTGCCTCTTAAATATTCTGTAAATGTGGAGGTCACCTCTGAAGCTTTTTGAGACTTGGTCACCCCGAGGTCCTGATTCTTTTCTGTAACTCTCAAACAGATATTCTTGTGGAATGTTTCTGCCTCTCTTACATTCTCCTCACTGTGTGTGGGAGCAAGATAAACACCACTCCTTGTCCAGGCAAGTTTGTTGATTGGAATTTCTTAATTATTGTTTTAGCTGTAAATACGGGTTTTTTTCTTTCATAAACACTACCTGACTTACAGAGGTCTGAAAACTTTCCCAAATAAATTTGAATTGTGTATTCTTTTCTGGAAGACTGATTAGGCCATTTGACCTCTGTGTCACTTTTTATACCTTAGGACGTCATGGAAAAATCTTGAAAGTTCTAGACACTCTGATGAACTTAAATAAATTGAACATAAATTATATAAAAAATGTATTATTATTTATTTTTTCATTCAAGGTTGTTTTTTTCTTAACTGTTTTTTTTATTGTGAGATATGGTATACATAGTTTTTTATTCCCCTTTTCACTCAATTTTACCAGGGGTGCCAATAAATGTGGAGGGCACCTTTAGAAAATCATGGCTAACATTTCTGTTAGAAGTCCTGAAAGACCATGGCATTTGATCGTAAAACACCTGTTGACGAAACCAGTTTATGTTTTTTAGCCGTGACTTACAGTAGTAAGAATATGCTTAGGTAAGACTTTATTCTGTTTGGTGGGTGGTGAAGAGCTGTGTATAGCTGATTGACCAATAACGGATGTCCCCCATCTCAGACAGGGAAGTGAAAAGCTCTAGGTTCACTTTCCTGCAGATGGCAGGAAGCTTGTACCGATTTCAGACATTGCACAATACCAAGGACGTAATTAGAAGCGTCAGAGTTGAAAAGACCATTTTAGTTCACAGGCACCACTGGATTTTTGTAAAGAAAATGCCAAGTAACAACAATATTACATTACGACAGTGTTTTTTTTTTTTTGGGAAAGATTTTAATAGTTATTGAATGTTCTACATCTTACAGTAAATATTATACAATTACAAACTTGGCTTAATTATGTCACAGGGATCACTAACTGATCCTCAAAAAATAAAACAAAAATGAACAAAAACATAAAAAAACAGATTTACACTTCATATCACAAGCCTGACATGGGTCTCCCTGCTCCACAAGACCATTAGCTGATACTGGACATTCTACAGTTCTCAAAACATTGGTGAAAAACATGCCCAGATCTAACCACACATTGTAGGAACATTACCAGAACACAGTGTCAGCTGGGTTACAGTTTTCTTAGGTGGGGGGGAAGTCCCTATAAATGCTCAGGATATATCTTGGAAGACAAGGACTCTTACATTACAATTAGTGTTTCACATTTTTTTTTTTGTCCTACATTTTGAAATCAAAATCTCCTATTAACAATGAACTTACTGTTTCCTTCACAGTAGTGATCTGCCTACAGGTTTCCACCTCAGTTTTGGGATCATCTAAACATACTGTCTGAAAAAAGGTAGGGGCAAGATACATGATGTACACAAAATCCAATGTTGTCATATGTGACATTATGTGAATGTAGTCAAATCAGGTCATCATGATCATGTTCAGGGCACTGTGTTGACCTGTCACCGAAGGAGCCAAACGGTCTGCTTTGCCATGCACCAGACTGGTGCTACTTTAAGCACTGTGTGCTTCCCTCTGATACTAAACAAACATAAGATTATCACACCACTTTTTGTTTTGTGTTGGTTTCAAATTCTATTGTTGTATGATGGGATGTGACATGAGCATATGTCAACGAATGGGGTGAAAGAAGAAAAAAAAGACCTCTCTGGCCAATGTCATGGCAACAGAAAATGCATTTCTATACCTGCATCCCGGTTTCCCTGCCAACAACAATCATCAGCCGACCCATGACTGGCCAAGTTTTCCAGGTTCATAAATGACAACTTGGCTTGTTTATGTCCACTCTGTCACACTGAAATATAAATGACTGAATAAGCTGGAGCGCAGGCCTTTAGGTCTGGCTCAGATGTCTGCATTCAATTTAGGAAATTGCTAATGAGTAAATGGCCCCTGACTCTAATAGATCAGAATAGATTTGGAGCTCAGATCTTCTATGTCTCTTTTTAACTGAATGGAGTTTATATAACTGTGAATAAACATTGTCTTGCTGTAAATATACAGTTAATAATATGAAGTCCCTTACATTTTGAGATAAAGAAGCATGACGGTGCCCCCTCCACTTTTAATTTTACAGGGCTACAGAGATGGCGAGGAAAGACTCTAGTGTATGTGAGAAAGAGAACCCCTTTAGACTTGTGCTCTGAAATGCCCACGGACCGACGCACAGACGCACCACACTTCAGCTCAACCATAAAGATCCTCTATTTAAGAATAATAAACATCAATCATCATTAAACCTTAAATAACACTTATGGTAAAAAGCGCTTAAATCACATGTCAGAATGGACTTCCGCAAATCCTAGGTTATTTCCTCTCAATTTTTTTTTTAAAACCAACCTGTATATTTGTTTTGAAAACTATTTTGTTTTTGTCTTTTTTTCCCTTTACCTCAGCTCTCAGTGTAAAATATATACTGAATGACAACTGCCAAATCCTAGGATGCATCTCTAGAGTTCTGAAATCCACTGTGGATCACCAGTGGATAACCACAGGGGGCCAGAGAATCTATCAAAAACCGCATTGCATTGTTCAAGTCTTAGTGTTACAAATCAATGAGTAGCATAGATACACGAAACACGTTTGAATTCTCCCTCTAATACTGATTTGAGAGGCGAATGCTTTTGTTGTGTCTTGGTTTTGACCACCCCAAATTCCGGGAGAAATGGACGAGAGAGGATGTCAAAGAGTTCAGGCAAAGAGCAACATTGAAATGAAGAATGCTTACACAGGACCTCGACTGGGCTCGAGCTGATGTGCTCGTAAAAGTCCTCACCGCCTTTGCCAGCAGTGAGGCAGCTCAAACCTAAAGAGTAAAAAAAAAAAAAAATCACCTGCAGTGAAATAAATCTGAACAGAATCATTTTAGACCCCGAAACCAAAACAAAAAGAATTGAATTCAATTTCAGAATGCATCGCTGTCGTTGTTCTTAGACTTCTGGAATGCCATTTTCTCTGTACGCAAAGTGCTCCCATTCAGTAGGAATGTTTTTAAAACATTACATACTCCATATAATAGTGCCTCTTTTTTTCACCCTGCTTTGACACACTCTCTCTCCATCCTTCTCTTGTAGCTATAGAGGGAATGTGATTGCTCGGAAAAGATTTTTGACAGCACAACCCAAAGCTGCAATCCAACTTGATGCAACCATGCTTTGCAACAGAGCACAAAGCTGCTCTTTGTGAGGATATATACTGCATTCTTCTGCATGACCCATGCAATGTTACAGACAAATATGGTTCACTTGTACGCCTAGGCTACTCCACTTAGAAACATCACCTTTCTTGAGCTTGAGATATTGAAATAGTGGTTAATTTGCCTTAATGATTAAAAGAATACTTGATGCTGTCCGCTGAGAATTACTTACAAACACGTTATTGTGACTAAAGGGTACCATACTAAAGAGTTGTTCTTTTTTTCCTTAACATTTTGTTAAATAAAATAATGTACCTTGTACCTATGTACTGAATGAACTTATTGTCTTATTTATCATTGTGCAATGCTTCTTCACACATATTGAATAAGGTTATTATGATATGTACTGTACTATAGTCATTTCTGGGTATATTATGGTAGACTACTGGGATATCCTGGAATAGTTCACAGAATTACTATCCTTTGTCTCCCCCCTTCTCTGCTCTTTTTACAAAATATCATTACTGTTCTGGGCCAGTAAGGCAGACTTTATTATTGCATTTAAGAACTGGTTTGATCTCAGACGCTACACATTTCACTCTGTGCAACAAAGCCCACCCATAACCCAGCATCCCACAGAGGAAGTGGGTCAGTGCTGTACCACTGGTCTATTAGCCACAGAGGCAGCGAGGAGAGAGGGAGATGTGGACCCCCCTCAGCACCTCTCCGTGGACCTCTGCTGTAATCTAGTCTTGAGTTCTGTTCTGACCAAACCCATTTTAACCCCCCCCCCCCCCCAATCCACTGTCATCCCTTTAACTCCTTGACGCGTTTTCCGTTTTCCTGAATGTTCTCGGTTACAACCTGACCCCCATTTATGTCCTCGCAGGGCTTGGCACTCATTTTAGATTCACTATTTTTGATTATTAGATTGAAATCAGACCTGAAAGTCCAGTTAAGTGCCACACACACACACGCACGCACACACACACACACACACACAGATATTCACACACACACGCACACACTCACACAGAGATCCTGCTTAATGTTCAACCCTTGAACCCACTGCACACCCATACACATGAGTATGTTATGTGTGATGTGTGTGTAGCAAGAGTGAGAGTGGGGGGCCGTGTGTGTTTTTGTCATGAATGTGCCTACGTGCAATTTGCGTGCGTGGCATGAGCACACACATGCACACACCTATTATAAATATATATACGCGTTATAATTTAGAAGCTGACTAATAAACAAACTGGCTTACTCAAAAAATGCTCTCTACTCGGTGTAAACTAAGTATTCCGATACCTAATGAAATTGAAAACCACGTTTTGCACTGCCAGACAGCGAATATATTCAATACAAATCTACCTAATAAACAGCTACAAGCTGGAAGACACCCTTGTTATCAGTACTGGAGGATGAACAGAAATCTGAGGGGAAACAAAAACTTCATGAAAATAAAAACGGGTTTAAAATAAAAACACCTTAACCTTTCCCAGACCATTCTGAGAGAGAATAAGGAAAACAAAACTGAAAAAAAAAAAAAAAAAAAACTGTGCTAATATCTAAAAGTTAGAAAATTTGGCAGCATAAGTTCATGATTATGATGATAACCATAATGGTGACGACATTGCGCGTCTTAGCACACACCTACACACAAGCGTCATTACGGAACATAAACAGATCACTTAAGAGATGTGGTTGGTCAAAATCATTCTGGAGTTTCTCTGGAAATAATGATCAAGATTGTAAAAAAACTGCAACAACTGATAGGCAAAACAAAAGAAAAAAATGTTCAGAAACAAAACTTTAAATAAAAAAATAAAATAAAAAAGCAGCTTTTACAAAAACACTCAAGAATGCATAAAGTGACCCTTGCACTTTTTTTTCTTTTGTTCTTGCAAACAGACGTGGCGTTTCCATGGTGATCACAGAGCGCCCATGTAAGACTTGAGTAGTTGCATACGATGTTTGGACTCCAGATCTGCAATGCAAAGATGGCAGGGAATCAAACGCAGCCAGTCTCATTTCACACTTTCCCCAGCTTGGGTAATGAGTAACTGGCTCTGTGAACTGAAGGTGTCTGTGTGTGTGTGTGTGTGTGTGTGTGTGCGCGTGCATGCGTTTGTAACACCCTTACATGATAGGGTAGATGAGCTCTACCAGTGAGGTGGCACATAGCTGTACCCAGGGGTTCCTTGGGGCCTGTATGTTGGCACGGTGACGGGATGAGCTCCTATAGGGGTATGCTGAGGAGTGGTCAGCAGAGTACCTGGAGGGGGGAGCAGATGACTATCAACACCTCATACAGGATCCATAACAACTGACACATCATAGGGTTACAGACATGTTACAGACAGTGAAATCAGTACGCAGTATACTGTTTGGGCCGAAATCTCCCATTCGTGTGTAAGCCCTTTTTATACGCTTCTAGTTACGCACTTTTCAGTTACACGCATTCTCCCATTCCCGCATCTGTCACAACGACAGCACGCAGGTTCGAAATCAAGGCGGTCTTACAGAGGCGTGATTTATTTAAAATAGAACCAAACTGATCCACCACCTTGTTAATTTAGGTTGATTTGAAAACGTGGAACGTGGACATTCTCATTGACCTTCTGAATGCCATTTAAATCCAGTAAGAACACAAACCAGTCTTTGATTTCGAAAAAGTAAGCAAGGTGAACTGAATAGCTAACGGCCTACATGGTGTGTTATCACATGCCTAACATGCCTAACAAAGAATTGACTTTCACTTTTGTTCTGAGGTACATTATGTTTATTAAGAGTCAAGACATGTTTGAGGTGTGTAAATTCATAATTTAAAACTCACTGTTGAGAAAGAAAGTTTCAATGGCAGCTGCTCCTCAAAATATTAATTTATCTATGCTAACTGACACCTGCAGTTTCGAATACAGTAGAGAGACTGGCATAACAATACCAGCCACCATTACAAACGAACCAGAGACAGGAGAATATAAACAACGCTGCTAGACAATAGTGCAGGCGTCTGTGCAAGTGTATGGATGACTTCGGTCAAGTTGGAAAGAAATGGACAGATTCAAACAAAGTAGGCTATGGGATGATGACATCACGTCTTCAGGATGACTTCAAGTCGCTCCGATATCCAAATGGGGTGATTATAACAGGGTTTTCTCTATTTAACAATTTAGCATCATTAATAAGGTAATGACACTAATGGAGGAAAACATGAAGCTGTATCAGCGTATTAAGCACCACATTTGATACATGTATTTAGAACTAGGCCTACTGGTGACATCGAGCAATATGCTGTTTCACCTTGTAGTGGCGCTCAACTTTAATACAGCCCTCAGATGCGCTTAGTTGGAAAGGTGCTTAAGTCAGTGGCAGAATGTGTGCAAGAGTTGTATACATAAGAAACATCCGGATTTTGGAGTAGCTCCACCCAACTGGCTTCATAGCACGTAAAAGACAGACTTAGGGTAGAAGGGTAGAATGCGCAGGCTGAAAAGGGTAGAATGCGCAGGCTGAAAAGCGCTTAGTTGCTTAGACGCTTAGTTGCGTGCTTTTTCTGATTTACGCACCCTTACGCACATGGGAGAATTTCCCCCTATGTTAATACCGTATGTATTTCTTTTGCGTCCATATGTGTGCCCATTTGGGTAATTGTGTGTCTAAATATAAGTGAGTGTATCTGTGTGATACACTGCACCCGTGTGTGTGCCTCAGATTAAAAGATTGTGTCTTTGTGTAATATGCCCTTTAGTTTGAGGGGCTGTTTTAGCATGTACATGCGTTAATGTTCCAGACTGTGTTTGTGTGCATAGGCTTTGGTGAGAACTCACCTGCTGACATGGCCATGGTGGTGCCGGCCACCATGCCCATGGCCACGCCGTTGGAGCGCGGGGCAGGAACTGGCGCAGGGTAGATGGCAGAGGGGATGCTGTTGGGCTGCACCACCGTGGTGTGGTGGATGACGTGCGGCTGGGCCGCATACACAGGCTGTGTGTAGTAAGCACCCTGCATAGACAGATACTGTGTCTCAGCAAATGGCAATGAAAAACAAATTAATTAACCGCACACATGGCAGAAAAAGGCATGACACTTGAAACAAAAGATAATTTGCAGCGAATGCATTTCACATATCTCTTAACCATTCATTCAGGGCATCACACACGCTTTTTAGCCCAGTGAGAGACCAATTTCCACCCATTTCCTTTGATCACCTAATAATCTATACCACAGTGGACCAAAACACACCTAATGACCTATGGAAATGGGCTTCACTATTGGCCCATTTAGTGCCTGCTTCCATGGATATCAAATGACCATTAATTTGTCCAAATATGGATCAAATGTAGAAAGTGGTATCTGGTGCATCTGTCTGCACCAGCAGATGAGTGCAATATCACTTCCATTTCTGCTCATTCAACACACCCATCCTACATTCACTACAAGCCATATGTATAGGGTCAGCAAGCTGTACAACACACTACATTTGTACACTACAGGTGAGAAGGGGATTCCCCTTTCAATATTGCTATCAGAAACTGAAAAGACAACTGACATGAAATAAACTACAACACATTGAAATAAAAAAATAATCATTTGGAGATGACTATGCCTGTGTAACTAGTTTAGATGTCTACTATGTTTTCTTAATGTTCCTGTTCTGTGAATAGTGAATATTTTGATGTTTGTACCAAATCCTTTGTTATGTTTTGTATTGTATGTCAACCTTCCTAGAGTGGACAGGATAAGGAATAGGTAAGTTTGATAACAAGAACCTGAATTCGAATATAGGATTTAAAAATGTGAACACATATTATGAATTGCAGTAATGACCAAGTAATAATCTATTGGGCTAAATAAAAACTCTGACGCATTGGCAATATATTGGATATGGACTTCCTCTGTGGAATTTGTCATCAAATTAATCCTCATCATTTGAGAAGCCATGATGGCTCTAGAGCCCTTGGCTAACAGTATTTTCACAATGGCTCAACAGGATTGGCCGATCCATTTGTCAAACCAGCTGTGATGATTAGATCAGAAGTGAGTGAGCAGAGAGTTTTTGCTCAAAGCAAGAGGGAGATTCCGTCTTTAAAACAAACAGATTAGCACTAGTATTCTTTTGAGATGCAAGTATGCGTGTAAGCATCCATGTTGCGCAAACGCAGACTTTCTAGAGTACACTTAAGCCCTTAAATTGGCATTACAACCACCGAGAAGGTTGTTTTCATTTCTCAGTACAGGATTACGCAAAAAATGGCTGGACTGATTTTCATGCAACTTGGTGGAAAGGTGTCGCATGGGCCAGGGACGAACCCATTAAATGTTGGAGTGGAACCAACACACCAGGCAGCTCCATGGATTTACAGCTCATGGCATTCTGCCCTGACAGAGGACTGCACTCTTTCACTGCTCCTATCATCTGCAAAAGCAATAGCGAAGCTCACTTGGTTGAAGTCAGCATACATTTAAAATGAATCAATGATCAATGCAAATAAGATTTAAGGACACTTGGCTTGGTCTTTTTTTCATGTACAAGTTACAAATCGGATTCCAAGTTTACTGGTATAGGTGGCTCACCCTTTAATGCTCATCTCCTCTTGGTAAGGACAGGGACTCTTTAACTTAAAGTTGCAACTTAAACTAACATAGTTTATCCATAAGTTTATCCCATAATTTATCTGCAGCAGGTCTATTAGTTCACATTGTTATTCCATGCTTATATGAAATATTGATGTCTGCCACTTGGTGCCTCTAGTGGCAGTGGATGACAGTGTGTGTGTGTGTGTACTGTGATAAAAGTCCAAATGGTGCAATATGTATGATATGTCCACTACAATCATATTCGTTTTCATCCACATATCCATCCTTCACAGTGCAGGAGAGGGTAACGTACCTGAGCATAGAGGTTCTGCTGGGGGAAGGCACTTCTGATGGGGTACATGGCGGCTTGGGCATAGGGGTTGGGGGATGGGGAGTAAGGTGGGGGGGCTCCATTGGTCTGGGTGGGGGGCACTTTGTATGGCGTCCCGGCGGTGTATCCTGTCGCGAGAAAGAAGAGACAAGAGTGAGTTCATGCGGCGGATGCCGAGGGACTAAGGACAGGAGATAAGAGGGGTCACAGTGGTCAAGCGATGTACGATGGGTTGGATGAGGGTTGTCTGGCATCCTATGCTTCCCCTCAGTGGTGAGCCATGCAAGTCAATGTCTGAATCGGAATCTGACTAGCGCTGTCTGCACTGTCATTCAGCAGCTGGGATACTGCCAGGGCAGTCTCACCGCCTAAATATAGCTGCATCATTTGGGACAGACTCATTCTGTTAGCCCTATTATCTAAGTGCCATTTTTGTGTCTTTCATAACCGAGTGTTATTTTAAACATACAGCCAGCACTCTGAGGTCACAGGCGCACAAACTCTCTCTCACACACACATACACACACACACACAATACAGAGCATCAGCTCTATTTAATATCAATATCATGCTGCCAACAAAAGTCTAACCATCATGCAAACGCCACTCAAAGTAACAATGAAAGTCAATGAAACAACACACCAGTTTATTGAATGACAGACAACTGATCAAATCACACACACAAACAGCCACAACAAAGAAAAAAGCAAAAAAAAAACATTTAGGCTACAGCATGACCTTAAAGGACAACTCTGGTAGAAGACCAACCTGGGCCTATTTTTTTTGGATGATAACAAGTGTTTTTGTTGGGGACCAAGACAACATTAATTGGAGTTTTGCTATGAGAAATCCATAAAGTCCATAAAAAATGCTGCACAAACTACTGTTAATGAGCCTTGGCAGTGGCGATTTACTTTGACACAGTCAGCTTGCACCCAAGGCTATTGCTATATTCTATTTCACTGCAAATGCATATTCCAGTCTTACTCACAACTACTCTGATTCCCAACAAACGTTTACTTTTGTTATCCTAAAATAGACTCTAGGCTGTTCTTAGACCGGAATTGTCCTTTAATGAGGTTTTAGTCACAACAAAGAATGTACTTTATGAATCAGGTCAGAGAAAAAAAAAAACATTCATGAAATCAGTTCCCACAAACACAGTCCACAAATCAAGAGATGCCACTTCCTGAGAGCCCCTATGTTCGCGATCAATGCATCTCTGTTATGCCGCGTGTAATGTCATTAAATCGCACTGGTGACCTTTCTGTGGCCTTTTCAAGTGTTCCCAGAGGGACCTTTGATGCCTGTGGGCTGCTGTCTCTGTATACCACTAGACCTGATTGAACTGAGAGCTTTGATAAGTTTACAGTCTGAGTCAATTCCGACACTGCTAAGATCTTTGTCACTGACACAAGACAGGACATGGCATTTAATGGATGCTCCCCCCTGAGTCTTGCAGTGATAACAGCAGGTTTCGGCGGCTGATATTATCCTCAGAGGAGTAGGATATTAGCTTTGCTGAATAGCCAGTAGCACCCTATTCTAAGGGCTCCCCAAGCAATGTGTACATTACTATCTTGTACTGGGTTGAGTGCATTCATACATCTGTTGGGAAGAGTGCAGTGTGGCCAGGCATGGCCACTGGGCTTGAGGCTTTATTTCAGGCTATGTTACATCTGAACCGCTAAATCCCCCTTAGCTGTTCCATTCCCTGAAGTGCATGGGTGTGGGTGTGTATGAGAGCAAAGAAAAAAGAATGTTACTGGAGCAAGCAGTGTGATATGTGATGAAGTGTATTAGCACTGCATGCTATGGTTGAGGCCTGTTACTAGCTTTGAGGTGTTCACACAGTATGTGTGTTTGTAGGTGTAGTTGTGATTATATAACTACAGAAATATGATCAAAGGTGTGTGTATACAACTAACACCACACTGAATTCTCTAAACTTGATGGAGCATCCTGACATATCAAGATATGCTATGATCTACATGTATGAAATAACAAATGATGTGCAAATGTGTTTTTATGGCAGATGTGTATGCCTGCAAGCATGTGTGTGTGTGTGTGTGTGCGTGTGATGGTAGTGCCTTGTGTTCAGGAACAGTTATGTAGTAGATAGGGATCATATTTACTGAATGCTGCAGACGAGGCCTGGTACTGCCTGCTCTCAGAGCCCGCGTCCACGGCCAGGTCATAGGAGCCGTCAGTGGCCCCGGGGCCAGAGGGATTCTGGGGCCAGCTCTGCTTCACCAGCAGCACTGTCCCAACACACACAACAGAACAAGGGCGGGAGGGTTATACACACAGCACAGCAAGGCACGCCAGAGCTTCTGCCTCCTCTCCTCTTTTCTAATGTCATCTCCACTTCTTTCTTTTCCTCCATTCCTTTTCCTCTTGTCATCACTACTTGGGCCCTCCCCTGCCCCCCACCTCTCTGTGGTGATGCCTCCTTCTTCTCTAAGCTGAGATGTTAAGTGGTAACTGCGCAGTGCATGCATTCATTCGTTGCTTATGGCTGATGTGAGCAGTGCAACTACCAGGTCTGCCACCAGAGGGAGCCCCTGAACCATCACAGTCTGCTTCGTGAGACAAAAAAAAAGAAAAGAAAAACCGCAAACACGCGAGAAGAAAGGAACAAAGCGTCCAGGCTGTTTCTGTGCTCCCCGCTCTCTCAGAGGATGAACTATGCCATAACAGCCTATGAGTCAGTCAAATAACTAAAGCATAGCTTGTGTGCACAATTGGCAGTTTTTCCCAGAGCTACTCGCACACATACACAACAGCCTCATATTTTTCCTTCACTTTACATTTATATATTGTATGGTAATTACACAACATTTACATTAAGAAATTCATACCATTTACTGAAAGTGATCTGAAGTCATCTATTGACATTCTTGTCAATATACCATAAAACTATTTATAACCTTACAGAATAACTGATCATCATTCCCTTCATTAGAGCGGAAAGACTATATCTCAGATTAAACAAAGCCTATTAAGGAGTTCTACTGGTCTATGGATGAGTGGACAATGAGAGAATTCAGATAACTATCCCTTTAAAAAATTCTGACCACGTTAGCCGCACGTCATCAAGCACCTCCTTCACGCATCAGTACCACAGCAGAGAACTGCGCTCAGAATCCACTGACTGCCAACACAACTATGCTAGCAAGGGAGCCATCATTAGCAATAAATCTACAATAGATGAGAACAGAACGCCACTTCCTCCATTTTCTCCTTTACGTTGCGGCCATCGCTTCTTCGTACTGCATGTGTCCCTGTGATGAATGCTGACTGACAGCGGTGATACAGGCCATCTGCTCTGGCCTGCATGCAACTCAGCTGGCTCATAATCTCCAGTTAATAAAAACGGCTTAACATTTTTTCCCTGCTTCCCATTTCAACATCTGCCAATGAAGGCTTTCAGGTCTGCAAAATAGACTTTACTGGATCAACAGAGCCATAAAAACGGCTAACATTTAAGGGAGAAGCAATGCAACACACATGGTAAAGAGAGGATTGTTTGTGTGTTTATCTATGCATTGGATGAGTGTGTCTACCTTCAGCTCTGTCCATCTGGGTGATGCTGGCAGCAGGCATCCTACCTACCTGCCCATCGTACTGAGCTATGTGTTGTCCCACTTCAGTTCTGTATCCATTTCAGCTGCCCTTTGATGTTGCTCTTAAACTAAGGTGGTACTGACAGCAGTAGCATTCACAGCAGCTGACTGGACATGATTTTGTGATGAGTACTTCCTTACCGCTATTACTGATAATGAAAGAGCTGAATGCCCCACTATGTGTAGATCATCCTCACCACTCTCACCATGTTCTTGCTCTAGGTGAGATTTTACTTTATTTGTTTTCGCATTAAAATATTACTCACTGGCAAGTGCTTAGTGAGGAAATACAACTGAAGTTGAAACTAAGCTTCTCACTCAGACAGCGCTCCAGCAGCTTGTCTGCAACCCTGAGGTCCAGGATGGACAGTTGCGGGTCCATCTGTTTGGCTGGCTGAGACCAGGCGTGTTTACGGTGCTGCGGCCAGCTGCCCTGCTGCTACAGACACACACTCCAGACGCCTTAGTGTGACCCAGCGGTGCTGTCCGGCTCTTTGCTTGAACTCGCTCAGCCCTCAGACTTACTGAGTGGAGAAAGGGCTGTTTACAAACACCAATCTACTATCAGGGAGCGCTGCTGAACATCACTGGCTTGTGTTTGTATTCTCAAATCTGGCACTTTACCGGCTAACTTTGTGGCATTATTTCCAAGCAGAGCTGTGGAGATTCTCCTGATCAAACAGGTCAGTGTTTACACAGCAGTCATGACAGGTCAGAGGCTCTGATCCACTCCACTGTCCTCAGTTCCAGCGGCACCTGAGGTAGCTGCACAAGAGCTCTTCCTGCAGTGCATGAGTGCTATGAACACAGTCAGAGCATGCTCAGTCATTTAGCACTATCATCAGACCATCTGTACTTCATATTAGCCACCACTGTGCTGACCATTTTTACAAACAGAACACCTCATTTGCTGTCATTGGGATAAGTTCTTTGGATGACCCTGGCATATAAGCAATAGTGTATGTTTATGTATATATGTGTGTGTTGGAGTGTGTGTGTGGGCGTGTGTGCGTGTGTGCATGAGTGTGGTCTTACCTTGTTAATGTTATGGATGCCAGCTGGCTCGGGAATGAGTATATATTTGAAGCCAGTTTTGCACTGTGTTGTCTGGAAGCTATGTATACATTTATATGAAATGTTATATATATGACATGCAGGTGTGTGTGTGTGTGTGTGTGTGTGTGTGTGTGTGTGTGTGTGTGTGTGTGCGTGTGATGTGTTTGTGCATGTGTGTGTGCGCTCTTACCTGGTGGATACCCTGGACTCCCTGTCTGGTAGAGGTTAGGTGTGTAGGTAGGGGCTGTGGTGGGGTAGCCTGATGGGTATCCTGGAAACAGAAACAGAAATGTTTCAAAACTAGCCACACAAAAAAGTGTGTTTGCACGGAGTGGGTGTACTGCACCCTCCATAGCTACACGATCCCTTTCAAAGCCGGCCATCTTGTGTGCATCTGTGCGCCCGTACGTTTTTTTTTTTTTATCCTGACAACCTGCCAAGTCACTCTTCATCTGAGTTGGCGCTTACTTTTGGCCGCTCAAATTCCCAGCTCAAATAAAGCCAGTCACGGCGCCCTGTTTGTCCTCATTCCGTCATCAGGCGGCGCTGTGAGTGGAGCCGGGGGTCCGTGGGGGCTGGCGGACGGGCCGAGCGTGGAGTGGAGCGTGGCGAAGCCGGACAGGCCCAGATGGCGCTCATTACAAATCGTCTGTCCGCGTACGACGCGCTCGACTGACTCCGCCGACACCTCCCCCTTTTGGCGAGCGCAGCCGCAGAGCGTTTGTGTGCGTGTGTGTGAACTGGATGGCGGAAACCTCCACAAAGCATTCCCCTTCAGATGATTATGGGGGCCTGTTCTGAAGGTTTCAAACACCTCCCTGAAATTGAAATGATGCCATGTGGTCTCTCTCTCTGAGCTGAATGAACAGCTGGTCTCTCAGCACTGGGGCACTGGAGCGCATCATAGACAGATCGAGGCCTGTCAGCACACCAAGTGTCTCCACTTCAGGACCAGGTAAGAGCGGTCAATCCCTAATACAATCTCATATATATTTATATATTAATTTGTATATAGTAGCTTTTAGCCAGCAACATCAAAATGACATATATGTGTGATGCTGAACCAGCGCCTCAACCACAGACAGCATGTGTTGCTGGAGGGGGGCAATGGCCTGCCACTGTTCAGCCTTGTGTCCATGTGGGTCCACTCACTCTCTACAAATAAACTCGTCTCTGCGTAGCCCCAGGGATTAACGTGTCCTCCGATGGCCGCAGGCCGATAAGATTAGCACTGGTACCGAAATATGACAAAACCAACACAGACAGACACGTCCCATCATCTATCTGTTTCTTCCCCTCCTCGCTATCCATGGTTTACTTTTGTGGGAGGTTTGGGGCTTCGAGGTAAGCGCCTGGGAGTACCTCGGGAATCTAAGCGTGCTCCAAACTGTCTTCTGAGCAACAGTTTTACTGATAGCATTGCTGCTCTGCCTCCCTCTTGCCTGACACCTCTTCCCTTGTTCCTTCTTGGTTGTGGTTTTGAGCTGGTCCAGGTCTCTTATCTCTCTGGCAGCCCTCTCCTCAACTCCTATCCTTCCTCCTGTGTCTGTCTGAGGAGCACACTGACAAATGATCCAGGCCGCCATCAGAAGAAAAGCTTTGCACAACGAACCAGAAATGATTTGAATGAGAAATTACTCGGATAGCGAAGTACAGGGAAATCATCTCTTAAGTAAAATATCTTAGAGGTGCTCTAAGTGATGTTGGGTAACGTCACTTCTGTTGACGTTCAAACAAACAGAGAACTAGCTCGCTACTCCCTCCCCCTCCCTCCCGTGCAATTGAAACTCTCCTAAACGCGCATCTCGTCGGTGATTGGCTGGAGAAGTTTGTTGTGTTTTTATGGTCCAGGCTGGACCAAGTTGTTTTTGTTGCCGTTTTTGGAGCCTGGGCTGTCCACAGAGACATTTTTTTACAATGTATTCAGAGCACAGGCAGCTAGCAGATGGTTAGGTGATGTTTGGAGTATGTGACAAAAAATGTTTTACCTTAGAAACCGCATAACATTGCTTAGAGCACATTTGAATATGAACATGGTCTGTAATTATTCTCTCAATGTTTTTGAAGCTTAATTAACAGTTTGTGCACACATTCATTCATATTTCCTCCCTCAGCTGGCTGACACTGAGGTCTACTTAATGACAACCTTGCTTATGCTTCTTCTGTCGTCAATGCAGTTGCCTTGAGCATAAACTACCAAAGCAAGAGGTGCATATAGATCCTATTCTAATCTCCTGTTAACAAAGCACCAACATTACACTCCCCACAATTAGAGTGGAATTACACGACTAATGAGACGGTAATGAAGTGTTTCTCTCTCTCTCTCTCTCTCTCTCTCTCTCTCTCTCAGTATCTATCTCTCTCTCTCTCTGTGCACATTCAGCTCGTGGTGTGACAGGTTGGTAGAGAGGAGAGGAAGGGAGGGGTGTGAGGAGGCTGTGTGTGTGTGTGTGTGTGTGTGTGCGTGAGTGTGTGAGAGAGAGGTTCCGGGAGAGAACTAGTGAGGCTCTGAATCACAGGAAGAGATCCCCCCACGCATGCCAGGGAGTAAGGGGGGGTGCAGTGAGGCTGTTGCCATGGAGACAAACAGGAAGCACTCCAGTGACTTCTACAGTGGAACAGGAAGGTGCGTTCATTCAAGGACACAGACAGAAACATACATACACATACACACACACACACACACACAGACACACACACAGTCTTTCTCCCTCTCAGCAGAACTTCTAAAGAAGATCGCTCAGAGACCCTAATGAGGCCACGTGAGCGCATTGCGCGGCCAAAATGGGATTTATTCAATTAACTTCTGGGTGTCTGCATTTCCCAGTGACCTCCTCAGGAGATCCACAAATGTATGATGACAACGCACTAATCTAGGGAGACTAATGAGAGCTGATTGATTGAATCTATTGAATGTCATTAGTCTCCCTGCAGCCACTTCCAAGCCCTCAGTGGCCAGTTTTCTTTGGGAAGTACTGTTGGGTCTTCAGATACTGCTAGGGGGAAATAAAGCCGTTGTTGCAAATGTTAAGTGGCCTGTGAGATGGAATGATATATATTTTGAAACTGACGAGCTTCAGTTGGTTTTGTTTAATAGAAGATGGTGCAATCTGCCCCCATGACTGTATTTCATGACTGTATCATAACCATGAGGGTGACAACTTCTCAACACTGAATGTGTGGTTGTGATGCACTACTACTAGGTGTGGTTGTGATCTCACTTGCACAGATCTTGCACACTGCACACTGCACACAGCCACCAGATCACAGAGTACACATCATTTCACAGAAAGGTTTATTACAAGTCCAAAAATATCACATGAATCATTTCATGTAACTCCATACAACTCAGAACTCTTTTTTGGTGTGTATATGTGTGTGTGTGTGTGTGTGTGTGTGTGTGTGTGTGTGTGTGTGTGTGTGTGTGTGTGTGTGTGTGTGTGTGAGAGTGTTATTAGGTTATTTACAGTAATACACTTACCGGCATATGCCATGTTCTTAGGGTTTCCATAGGGTGTCCCGGGCTGGACGGGACTATAAACGGGGTTCATAGTGGAAGACAGTCTATTCTTACTGCAAGAGACACACAGACAGAGAGAGAAGGAGGTCACATAAAGAGACAGAGTCTCTACTGAAGTCTCTGCTGCTTCAAAGGAGCTCCATTGTGTACCGACACATAAAGTGAAAACCTGAAAAAAGAAGTGCATGGACACTCATCTGTCCTATAGACATACACAGGCAGACTCCCAAACACACACACATACATCTAGTGTGATTTAACCACTCACATACAAACACATTAACACATACACTTACACACAGCTCTCACATTGTCTTTGGGGAGAATTTGCATTCCTTGGCTCTAAAAATGCTACAGGGATTTGGGCACATGGCTCGATAACAATCTAAGAACTGAGCCAAAGGGGGGATTCTGGTCATTTTTGAATAGAATACACTAATCCTGAAAACAAACAGAGGAAGCGCACAATGGCATATCCCACAAGCCTCAGCTATCACAGGGGCACCATAGCAACCAGCTGGGCTCACTGCATGTGTGCATTTATGTGCGCGCAGTGTGCCTGCATGTGTGTGTGCTTTAGCCCCAGAGACGCTTGTAGCATTAAGAACATCACCCCAAGGAGGGAAGGAAAAGTAGGAGGAAGAAAGGGAGAGAAGAAACACAGAGGAAAGGCAGAGAGCTGCATGCAAAAGCCCTGTACTCAGGATCAGCAATGTTAAGGGCTGATGGAGGGCAGGACCTCTGAACTCTTAAAACCCAGAGAGAGAGAGAGAAAAACAAAATAGAGCAAAAAAAACAGAGAAAGACAGAGAGAGAAAGAGAAACAGAGAGAGAGAAACGATCACATACACAAGAATGGAGCACAGCTGTGTTTGAGTGAGAGTGGGCAGTGGCAATGGAAGGTGCTAGCTTTGGCACTGGTACTGTGCATGAGGTGGGCATATGGAGCAGGGGTGGTGAGACAGCACACGTCACATGATCGTCCCTGTCAGCTCCACTCATGAGTGGGCAAGGTGATATGGCAAAGAGCATGGACAACAGACACACACACACACACACACACACATACCGACATACCGACACACAAACACACACATAAACACATATTCAAGCACACACATTTGCTAAACATTTTAGAATGGTTGATCTAATATCCTCATCACTGTAGTGTAGACGCATGGGGAAGACATTTTTAAGAGTACACACACATTTATATTCTTTATACATAACACAAGCAACATAACACTGATCTGGAAACTCATCCTGGAAACTCAAAGAGAAATCAAGGTTATCAGTGTATAGATTGTGCAACTGTTTTTATTGGCCAAGGTCCTGGGTAAACCCTTTTAAAGTGTTGATATCTGAGTGTGTGCGGATTGTGTTTTGACCTGACCCACAGTATCCTTCAGGTCTGCAAATGCCATTGAAACTGAACTGAAGGTCATTTTGTTAATGTCTGAGGGCCAGGACCAAGGCATCAGTAAAGAAAAAGAGAGAGAATGACAGTGTGAGAGAGAGATACAGAAACCATATATTTGCACTGATAAACATCCTTTCACTTACTCCACCTCTTTCACTCTGTCACTTTGCAGTTAGCCCTGGTGCAGTGGAAGTGTGCTCGTGTGCTGAGGTGGGGTGGGGGCTCGGGGGCTGGAGCCTGCATCTGGACTCACCTCCTCTCTGCGTCATGTGACCAAAGCCCCCAACCCACAGTTATCTCCCCAGCAACCAATCCAGCAGAGTGCATCATGGCCAGCAGTGACAAATGCTTTTGTGTATGTTTGTGAAGATAGGCTATGTGTGTGAGTGTGAGTGTGTGCGTGTGGCTTTGTGTGTGTGTGTGTGTGTGTGTGTGTGTGTGTTTGTGGTGCGGTGTCGTGCACTACACTAACCTCTTCAGGTTCTGACTGGTGTCTGGTTGGTACAAGAAAGTGAATTTGTCAGTGGGGTGCCCGCTTGCCATTCTCAGTGGGGGGAGGAAAGGCTAATGAAGGAGGAGAAGGAATGGATATGCAAATCTGAAAAATAAAAACCAAAGCAAAGAGATCAACAGAAAACAAGGGAGCAAAGGCAGACAGAGAGAGCAGAGAGAGAGAGAAAGGGGGATAGAAAGACAGAGAGCAGAGAGAGAGAGAAGGGGGGATAGAAAGACAGAGAGCAGAGAGAGAGAGGGAGAGAAAGAAAGATAGATAAATAGAGAGAGAACAGAGAGAAAGAGCGAGTGCGAGATCATGATTATAACGGACAGATCATAAAAGTCAAAACAGCAGCGCAACAGCAAAAGCTAAAACAACAATATGACATATCACAACAGCGAAGCAAAGCAAACAAGCAAGAGAGGGAGTGAGAGAGAAAAAAGATAGATAGATAGAAAGATAGATAGATAGAGATAGATATATAGATGGATAGATAGGTAGATAGAGACAGATATATAGATGGATAGATAGGTAGATAGACTGATAGATATAGATAGACAGACACTAATAGATAGGCATATAACATAGACAAGAAAGATGAAGTCCGAGAGAGATGAGAGATAGCGAGCACTACACTGGGAGGTGTTGAGAGGACAAGGCGGACAAAGAGTGAGAGATGCCGGGAGAGAGCAAACAGCACAGGAAACAGCATTACAGCAACTATGACATGCTGCGAGCAGCATGACCAGACCAGCAGCGTGAACCAGAAGCACACTAACACGACTGCAACACCTGTTACTACGTCCTTTTGCCAGCTATGCCATGGTCCAGTTCCCGCATCTTCAAATGGGTCAGTGCGTGTTTGTGTGTGTGTGTACATGTGTGTGTCCATACAGTCGTGAGTATAATGTCTTTGTAGCTTTGCCCTCAGACTGCATTCTTGTGCAGCTCAATAATGCTGTCAGCTCTTTTGAGACAGCCCCCTTGGTTGTAAATCTCAGGACCGAAGAGTGGCTATGTCAACCACCACAAAACAGAGCTTATATAACAAAATACTTACAGAATTGGCATCAATGTTTAAAGCCAAGTATACAGCATTGGCACTGTGATATGAAATGATGTCGCCTAAAACAAATGATGCCACAATACCCAAGGAAGAATTACTGTGGTAAAAATGTTGTTAAAATGGGTCCAGAATGCCTTTAAGACCAGCGAGCCACAGTGGAAACCGATACTGGAATGTGGAGGCAAAAAGCTGTTAACAGAAACCAACGGAGAGACAGCGTAAAGGAGGAAGGGTACAGCTGTTACTGAAAGTCACTCGAACAATCTCAGGCTCCACTACCAATCTGCATGCCTGTCGCTTGAAGTATCAATTCTAGCTCTCTTGTATCGTAAGTATCTATGGCTGTCTGTGTGTCTGTGAAAAATAATGAGAGAGGGCAGACGTGAGATAACATTTCATACTCAGTATATATTCAGTACATAAAACTTGCATGAAGGCTGCATGAGTGGCATTGCACAAAAACAAATCAATGGGAAGCTGATGTAACAGAGAGAGGGGGAAGGGGGAAGAGAATAAATGATGCACCAACAGAGAGGGGGGGAGGGGGGGAGAGAATAAATGATGCACCAACAGAGAGGGGGGAGGGAGAATAAATGATGCACCAACAGAGAGAGAAGATGGTGGACTGTGGGGAAACAGGGAGACAGACAGAGTTAGAGCCAACACTAAGAGACAAAGATGGAGAGAGAGAGGGAGAGAGTGAGGGAAACAGAGGCATAGAAGGTGTGGGTATTAATGTGCGTGTGCACGTGGAAGTGTTTATTGGCCGCCTCGGCTCCCGTTCTGCTCCGAGGACTCTTGGTGATTAATCAGTCCCTGACAGGATCACCTTGTGCTGTTTGTGAAGGATGAAGGTGCCCCTCTCTTCTCCCCCTGACTGCTGAAGCCATGCTCAGATAGGGCTGATTGAGCGCTGTGTCTCTTAATATTCGCAGCTGCCGAGGCCTACGGGAATGACTGGAGAAGATGACTAGTGTCGTTAGAGAGACTGCCATGCTCTCAGTAATAGCACAGATAATTAAGAGCAGGTTCATTATGTGAGACTTAAGTCATTCCAGTATTGTGCAAAGATTCACTTTATATTGATCTACTTACTCATTGACTGCAGCATGGAAATAGCTAACAGAGTAGACAGGGAATGCCTTTCAGAGGATTGTCCCAGGCTTGTTTTAATGTAAGGAACATGTGCTTTATATTACATCATTTCAGCTCTGTTGCAGCTGTTCCCTGTCACCCCCCACCTTAAACTATTTTCATAGAGTGGTTATCAAGACATAACAGAGAGAGAAACTCCCAAAGACTGACTCTACATCCCAGACCTCAAAAGAACTGCCTCAGGGTATATTATGTGTCCTTGTGTTGGGTGTGTACGTGTGTGTGTGTGTGTGTACCAGAGCTCCCAAAATGGATTCAAACATCACTGAAATACATTATTCTTATCAATAACCATGCTATCCTTGTGTTATTTGTTTCTATTCATGTGAAAGTCATCCAGGGAGATGCTAACACAAGCTAACAAGTTGCTAGAGGATGTTGATATAGAGAGAAAACCGAGAGAAATAGACTGAAATAAAGATTGCACATACACAGAAGACATAGCCCGAGGGCAGTGGATCAAGCCTATAAATATAGATCCAGCTCTCCTCTTCTGCCACCTACACATACAATTGCCCAGACTGCGGGCACACTCACAGAACGTTGCCTACTCTCTCTTCTCTCCAACCGCACGCCCAGCAGCACAGAGCACTGCCCTCGGCTAACCACTCTGCCAGAGTAGATGAATCAATAGGCACTTTTTCCTCCGGAAATACTCAGAAAAAACACTGCCATGAGGGTTCTGTCATGTATATGGCTTTGTTGGTGGAGAACAGTCACAGGACTTATGCCTACATGCTTTATCACATGTGGTACAGAGGGCTCACACAGAAAACTATGACAATATTTAGCATACCTGGGGCACAACATGACATCCCTTACATTCACCAGAGAGGTGAGTATGCCCGTAAGTGCAGCACATGCACGCACACACACACACCAAGTCCTATAACCAAGAGACAATCAACAATTCACATCTACAAATGTAATATAATGTGTAATCTACCTTTTGAATTGTCATGCAAAGCAGCCTAACAGTCCTATTCATATTGAGACACCAAGACGGTCTGTCGCATTCAGCAGGAGCATCAGTAGCTGTGTGCCTAAGGGTGCCTGTGGAGCAGCTCCTGTGTTATTCAGGTCAGAGCTGGAGCCAAGCTCTCTTCCTACAGGCACGCTCACATGAGAGCAGCAGGGAGGGCAAAATGGCCGCCTGTGTGCGTGTGGACAGAACTGGTGTGCGTTTAAACTTTAATGTGCAGATATGCCAGTCGGCTTCATGAGCTCTGACACATGTACACAGAACCTGCAGTGTGAGGCTGAGGTTCATTAAAAACAGGAGGGGGAGAGTGAGAGAGTGTTGATATGACAGTTACAATGATTGAGCATTGTGCTTGCAGTGTGTGAGGAGGCTGCAGCATCTTACAGCCAGTGATTGTTATATCTCTCTTACTGTATTAATGCCAACCGTCCTCTCTCCCTCCCCCTCTTTTCCTCATTTCAAACATTCCTCCTTTATTCTCCATCCACCCACTCAATCAATAATCACCTCTCTGCTTCCATTTCACATCAGGACCTAGAGCATTCTCGTTCACCATTCTTTGCTCCCTAGATCCCTCCTCCTTTGCCTATTTCTACGGATAAACTCTCTCACTCCCGTTTTTATCGTCGTGGATCTGGTGGCGCAGAAGAGAACAATGCTGCAGTGCCCTTGAGCTCCTCTCAACAGCAGTAGCGGTAACGGCCGCACAAATGTTGTGGCTGCCTCAACGTTACACAATTCAGCGGCCTGTTTTTCAAAGTCGACACTGAAAGGTGTCGTCCATTTTAGACCCGTCTTGTAATTATACATTCAAGTGGCGCGCGCTCACGCATCCGCATTCTGAATCTATCCAAGATTCCGTCTTTGATAACAGAATACGTAGCATTTTACAGGCATAGATAATAACTTCATAGGCTAAGATAATAACGATAAGACAAATGACTTTAAACGTTGGATACTTCCTCCCCGAAACTCTTGTTCAAACAGAAACAAACAAAGACTATTGGATATTAAATGAACTGTGCCTCCGTTGGAAGAACATTATGCTCCTGATAAGTAGCCCATCTGTGTCCTACGCAAGCATTAGCTTTGTCCGTTAGTTGCCTAAATATTTTATCAAATGGGTTGATGATGAACATGCATGAATTAGTTTTAACCAATATCCATTCCATGTGGTAGCCTACACTTCCCAAGGCATAGCATGCATTATTTACGGTTTGTATGAGCTATTTCTGTGTGCTGCCCATGATCTTGCCATTGCTATCAGTTCTCGACAACCCAAGCATTAGTGACGGAACTATAGGCTATTTTATTGCTGCATCGAAACAAAGTAGCCTAACACGTGATGCATTCTCTCGGAGCATCTGAAACCTATACACGAGTAGGCCTATTTATGTAGTCGGGTCCATCAAGCAGGGCGCTTAGGTGTGGGCTTGCTTTCTGACACCGCTCCAAATTGAGTACGTGAACAGGTGGAGCGTATGAGCCCGTAAGTAATGATTGCTATGGTGCATTCAGGGCACCTCGGAATGACAAGGACCGCCCCCATGGCTATTTTGTTTTTCCGACAGCAAGTGTTCATGTGCTTTGCCATCAGAATGTGTGACAAACACGGATGCCACAACAAAGGTTAAAACATACACTCACTAATCCTAAACAAACAACTGTATTTGCTTAAAATATAGTGTAAGATGCTCGTGAAAGAAAGATATGCAGCTTTCAAGTGACAAAAACGGCAAATTCTCAAGTTCACATTAAAACTGTTGGACATGAAAGGCCACATGGACTACAAACGAACTACAACGTGACGACAAAAGTGATGACGAGCCCCTAACTGGGCAACTCTGTTAGCAAAATCTAGCCCCAGTTTCCGACCTCTGACTCACACATTAATTGACGTGAATGACGCGGAATGATGATGTTTACAAGGAACGGATGTTTTCAAGGAATGATGATGTTTTCAATGAAAGGTTTTTCCGAAGCCCATGGACGCTACCTCGGGCTTCGGAAAAACCTTTCTCTGAGTGAAAACATCATCATTCTGCGTCATTCACGTCACTTAATAGGCTTGTTCGACTTGAGTGCAGATCTGACTTGATGTGATGCATGCTTGGTTGAACACAATGCATACTGGGATGGAAGCAATGCTTACTGGTTAGAAATTCTGTCCGACTTCTGTCAGCCGGGGAGGGACTTACCACCGTGACACCATGTCACATGGCCTTAAAATATCGCAGGAGTCTTAGCCATGGAGGTATTATATATAAATGGAGAGAGTGACTAAGTCCCGCCCTCTATACAAATGAATGGTGGAGACTAGGCTAGTAAATCCGGCCAATTCATAGTCCATGCCATCTTGAACACTGGGGTTCGGATCCAGCGCCAGTCGGCTCTGACCATGCGCCAAGTTACAAAGCTGGAAATGACGCATGGACCAACGTCGATTTTTATTGGATATTCTGTAAAAAGAGAGTCGTCCTCCAGTAAGAGGGTGGCGATAATGCACATAAAGTCCTTGCCTCATAACAAGAAGAAGAAAAAGTTGCTCGGGAACGCGCATGGAGTCCGAGTGGAGTCGCCCTGAAGCGCAACTTAATTTAATTGGATAACAGCGGCTCTAACTTAGAGCGGTCTGCCTGCTGTCCTGCTGCAAATATGCATTCGAATATGACGTGAAATATCCGTAGTCGAACTATAAATAAACTATTCGGTTTTTAGTGCCAAGTGTAGCGCATTTTTACAGTCTATGATTAGTTTGTTTTTTATTTTATTGTTTGCCATCTCATAGGGTGCTCTAAACGTATTCTAGCGTTGGCCCATGACCAAATCAAGCCAATAATAGCCAGTAGCCACAATAATGACTGGAGCCAGAGCCCTCAATAGCCACCCTGTTTTGAAAATAATATTGAAGATATTCAATATTATTGAAGATAGTATTGAAGATAACACACAAAACGGTCAGCCTGAGCGGACAATTACAACTCATCTAAAATGTGGTGTCTTTACTTTGAGTTGTGCACCGCAGATGGTAAAGTAACCGTTGAAGAGAATGTTGTCTGCGGACTCAGCAAAAAACAGTTTATTTACGCATCCACGACATCCAATCTTCGCGCTCACCTGTGGAGTTACCATCCAAATGAGGCAGCGGTGTCAGAGGCACCGTAGACGGCCAGAACATCGCCAGGCGTCCAACATCGTATAATTGCATACTTTCCGTAAATCCTAAATTATGTCCGGGGTCTGCTATTTACTTAGGTTGCGCAAAGCACAGGTATTTATTTGAGGTAGGCTTATTCGATGCAGACCTTTATTTCTTACATTGTACTTTATTGTGAGACATGCGTTTTGTTTGGAGCGGCATACCAGGCTATCAAACGCAGACGATTTTCGGTTTTGGTATGGAATTTAATTTACTTTTTGACTTTTATTATATAGTTAAATGTTGAGACTGATGGGCATTTAAATCTAGAGGGTATTTGATGATTACTGTAAAGTTTCGTGTAGTTGAAAAAGTGTTGGAATTTCCAGCTGTTTATTGCGAGACAAGGGCTTTCCTTCATTCATTGAACGTGCGCGGCGCTCTAATGGAAACCTTATTGCATAGCGAAGTAGCCTAAATTGAGGTTTTTTTTTTTATTATGCATGGTTTATTAAATTCGTATGGAATGCCTCACGGCAATAATTGTGTTTAAATGTAGTAGCCTAGTGCGTCAGCCTCTGGCAAGCTCCAAAGGGGGCGGCTATAGGTTGAGGGCAACGTGTTGGAGACCCATGGTGTAACGAGACAAGGTCTTTATGCCGCTGTTGTGTAATTTATTGTCTTTAATCATGTTTAGGCTATGTTTGTTCGGGACAAACAACAACGAAACAAGATCAATAAAATTTTCTTTATTTGTCATATGATGGATAAACAACCATAATATGCACGTCTTCTCATAGGCTCCTCAAGAAATACGCACTGAATAACGTTTGGCTGTAGCCGCCGGATAGGTACCCGCCCACCAACATGTACGCGCATGAGAGCTCGTAAATGGCGTATGCTAACATGCCGAAGCTAATCTGCACGCTCTTGACCCCCTGGTCTTAGCCTGCAGACAGATCTTGCAGTTGCCTTCCACGAGCTGCACGAGCTAAAACACGCCCTCATGACGTCAGTTCAAAGACGTGAGAGGGCCATTTGGGAGGAATCTCCTCATGACCATTTTAACGGGAGTCTCATGCTGCTTCCTTATGTTGGAGTATGCGAAAATAAACAGAAATCGAAGGGATACCTTCTTATATGTGATTTCTGCATCAATGGTAGGCTAGCCTACTGAAAACGTTTGGATATTCTGTTATTTTCTGCTGTTGGCTAAATAGATAGACACACATATAGGGAAAACACTTGATATTGAGTTTATGTGCTACAATGCAGGCCTGTTAACTGTATGACAACAGTGGTTTATTTAAACTACATCATAAGAATTTATTTAGTCAGTCATCATGCTCATTTTAATGAGTAAGAATGAAAGTTCTTCTGTGTTTATTGCAAACAAAATTCCGCGATATCTCCCGCGAGTCACGTCAGGCAGACTGTAGCCTGTCTGTCCGGGATGAGCTGCCCTCTGTTTTAGCTCCTCCCGGCTAGCCTCTGAAGATCACGTTTACGTAGAAAGCCAGACCAAGTCAGATCTGCCTCAAGTCGAACACGCCTAATGTGTGAGTCTGAGGTCGGAAACTGGGGCTAGATTTTGCTAACAGAGTTGCCCAGTTAGGGGCTCGTCATCACTTTTGTCGTCACGTTGTAGTTCGTTTGTAGTCCATGTGGCCTTTCATGTCCAACAGTTTTAATGTGAACTTGGGAATTTGCCCTTTTTATCACTTGAAAGCTGCATATCTTTCTTTCACGAGCATCTTACACTATATTTTAAGCAAATACAGTTGTATGTTTAGGATTAGTGAGTGTATGTTTTAACCTTTGTTGTGGCATCCTTGTTTGTCACACATTCCGATGGCAAAGCACATGAACACTTGCTGTCGGAAGAACAAAGTAGCCATGGGGGCGGTCCTTGTCATTCCGAGGTGCTCTGAATGCACCATGTCTACCACCCCCACCACACCCACACAACGCCAAACTTGGATCGTCACCATGGAGACAGCGCTGCCGCATCTATGTTGTTGATTAAAAGACACCTTCATGGTAAAGCAAGCATTGTTTGATAGATATAATAGCATATTTTTGTGGTGAAATGGACTGATGAAGAGATGCTGAAGAGATGTATTTTATGTTTAAGCTGTCAGACAAGACTGAAAATGAGGAGTAAGGCTGGCCTCTTTCCCTCAATGTCCTCCTGAGACCCTCCGGCACGTGCACATACAGAACAGCATACGCACACACACACACACACCAAACGAGCCCAATGGTATACAAACACTTTGAATAAAACATGGCCGTCAGAGTGAACATGGAGCAGCAAGCAAGAGTGCCCCAGGGCTAGACCACAGGGGTAGGTCCCAGGGTGATAGAGACAAGGAGAAAGCAGACGTGAGCATCCAGGCCAGAAGGGCCCTTTACTGAGAGTAAGACCCATCTGTTTCAGGAGCTTAGGGGTAGGCTGAAACAGCACCTGTGAGCATTGCTCATAGACAAAAAAATGAAACACGTATGTATATGTATGTATGTATGAATGGAAGGAAGCATAGGTGGACTCCAGTACACACAGACATGCATGTACACACACACACACGCAACCTCAAAAATCCATCATTCATCCATCACTTACAGTTATGGGTAAGTCATGTAATCTTTCTCCCATAAATCTTGTTGCGGCTGTGGAGAAGAGAGAAGTCAGCATCTCTCTCCATTCCCTGCTTCTGTCACCCTCACACTCTTCTCTTATTTGTATCCTTCACTCTCATGAGGGTTAAGGAGGTCTGACAATAGATCATAATGATTCTCACTCTCTTTTTATCTTTCTCTCTCCCATAGCTCTATATAAGATATGAGTGGACGGCGGGAGGCCATTTTATGCAGGATGAATGTGGGATTTTTCACCTGACACAACAGGAATATCAGTGTGTCAGAGAGGGAAATAACATCCATGGGGGGAAAAAAAACAAGCTTCCTCTTGTCACTCCAAACTGGCAGCATCAGCTATCACTACCCCCTCTCTCTCCTTCAGAGCACTCACAGATACAGAACACACACACACACACTCAGCAGAGAGAGAGGAGGAGGAGGGAGATGACTGTTTTACTTCCTGCTCTCATTACCTGAATAATTAAAATCTCTCTGGGTCCTGAGCATGTTAGAGAGACTCTGTCTGTGTGTGTGTGTGTGTGTGTGTGTTGTGTGTGAATCAGCACAGTGGAGTCTGAAGCGGCGCAGCAGTGGGTCCCTGCTGTGTAACTTGTGTACACAGTAGGGATGGGAGCAGCAGAAGCGCTGGATCTGGCTCCTGTACACTGAACACTGGCACGCTGCGGGACATGCCGCCCCCCGACCTCGGCCCAAAACCAAACACAGTGGCACCTCAGCACGCTTTTCAGCCCCAGCTGTGGGAGGCTGCCGTCTGTCCTTTGATGCCTATAGAATGACCCACAGAGACAGTGGCTGGGTCCTGTGGAACTATCGCCAAAAAAAATTAGGATGTGAAACTGATAACTTCAGTTCTAAGGCTTTGCAATGCTGGGGGCCACAGGGTCCTACTACGCTCATAGGCGGCATGATCAATAGGCTTAGAGCGGGTAAGCTTCTCTAAACTCAACTGAGAAAATGCTTCGCAAAACACACCAAAGTAAAGACTTCTGCTTATGATATGAGCGCTTTATTGTTACAATGCAGGCCTACCCCTCTTGCGTACAATCAATATAATGGTAATGTCTGAATGCTGAGCAACTGAATGCTAAACTGCACATCAGTTTCCTACAATCACTACAAAAGCACCACTGTTAGTCAGTAATGTCAATGCTATTGCATTGTAATATCAATTAAAAATGAATTCAATTCACATTAGCCACTGGGTGCATTGATATTATCAACTTCTGTTTTTGGATTTTGATTAAATCAATCAGAAGCAATATTGTTATTTATGCATAAAATATAAGTGTGGACCTCTATCATGGCCTACCCAAACCTGACACAACATCTGTGCCTTTGTTACTGTACTTGGTAATGAATGAGCACAATGTAGACGGCTTCTTATTTTGAAGGGTAAGTAGTAGGTAGGTAAGTGTGGTATTGTCTCCTGATTCCTGTGGCTAGGATCATTTTAGAGGTAGGTTTGCAACTAGTACTCACTTCCATGTAATTTACATAGGCAAAACCCAGGTTATCGACATAAGAGCAGGTGCGACTGTTATACCCATGGGTAGGTGCTTGTGCATCAACTGTCCGTTATTGTATCGATAGTACTAAACACAGACACTGGAGACTGAGAAGAGCACATTTCAGTCTTAGATGCTCCTGTGATATTTTGCCATATTAGAGGGCAATGTGCTCTAATGCAATCCCTCTCCCTTTGCCCAAAGGGCCCACAGTGGCTGCTTAATTGCACCTGACAAATGAGGCCCTCCACCAGATCTAATTTCTCAAGTTCTAATTCAATAAAATCCAGTCAGACTCACACACAGTTTGCATACGTGTGTTTAAGAAAAAAATGTCGGGGTGGCGGTGCAATAATGGGAGAGTTCATCAATCTTCAAGCCTGCTATGTTGAATTACACTATATTAAGGGAGAGCTGCCTGGCCACTGACAGCAACAGTGGTCACTGGAGCTGGAGCGTGGGCCTGTGTTTCAAGGCCAATCACAACAAGTGACCATGCTAGAGTTCACCAGAGTTATGGCTCCTGAAAGCAGTAGGGGGTGGGGCATTGGAGGATGAGTGGGGAGTGCCCCCACCTCTGAAATGTCATTGTTTTAATGGACTCATGAGGGCTTTCTTTTTGACTATTTCTCTAACCGTTTGCCGAAAAAAAAAGCCCCATTCTTTCTTAAAGCCGCCTTTCAGCCCGGCATTACCTCTGCTTTGTAAAGACCATTATGCTTCAGACAATTGAGGCAAAACCAACACATGCGGGGGAGATGCCTGGACTGCATTCAGGGGAGTCCTTCCACTCCCCTGTCGCCACAACAAGAGCACCATGTCAGCGATGGACGCACTCTTTCACTCATCCTTGCCAATTATTCCCCCTCTCCCTCCCTTCATCCAACACCTCCAATCGGGGAGAGAAAGGCTGAGGAGTGTGAGGGGGGAAGGGTGAAAAGAGAGGCCCTTCATTCTAAGTGTCAAGTCATCCTTCCCTCCCCCATGTCAAATTCTATCCATCCATCAATTTAGCTTTCGTGAACTGAATGTACATGTTTTTTTTCCTCTTTCCTGGTGGGGTGATTGCTCTCAGCAGTTTCAGCTGGCCCTAGCGAGAGGAAAAGCACCTCAAACCAATTTAAGAACAGTGATCCTGCGGCTTAAACACACCCGCCTCCACAGTGCGAATCAGAGTATGAGACATATCTGACTGTGTGTATTTGAGTGAGTGAGGGTGAGCGAGAGAGAGAGCAAGAGAGAGAGGGAGGGAGGGGGAGAGGGAGAAAAAGAGGGAGAGTTGAGATGCAGATATTAGATATACATCTATACTATACGATTGAATACTGTGGTCCAGATATGATTTTGATAGAATCATTCTGGCAGCACATCTGGCAAACATGATAAGACATCAAAGTTACACACACTGTCACAAACAAACAGAGAGAGAGAGACAGGGAAAGAGAGAAAGACACACACACATCAGCAATGGCACTTTGCAATGTATGCTGTATTTTTAAACGTGTCACCCTCTTTGCGGTGAAGGGGTTCAGGACTTGATGATGGCAGGTGGCTTTGCTACATGACCCAATCACAATATGCTAATCATGGCAGTTCAGCCCTCAGCCACCCACTCCTAAAGTACCAGGGCAGGCTCCTCCAGCAGGGGGCCAAAGCCTGTGTGTATAACAGTGAGTGAGCTGAATGGGAGCAGAACCCCCCACCCAACACTCCCCCAATCTTAAGAGGAATTACACAATGGAGGCCTCCCATCCTCCCTATTGAGCATCTGTTTCCCCAGGTCCCCAGCGAGCAACCAGTTCTACGTCTATACGTTAGCGTTACATAACTCAATATGCTCATTAAGCAGCACATCACCAACGCTTAGCTAACACGAGTGCTGTAAACAAAGACACACAACAGGACACAGAGAGCCATGTGTAAAGAAACTTTACATCTATTCTACTGCGCAGATGGTTGACCTCTGATGTGTGTGTGTGTGTGTGTGTGTGTGTGTGTGTGTGTGTGTGTGTGTGTGTGTGTGTGTGTGTGTGTGTGCGTGTGTGTGTGGTGTCAGAAATAACAGCCCTGGTTTGGGGAATCTGCATCTGTTGGATCACACTGACCCCATTATGCCTAATTTGCTCCTCGGCGATCACATGAGAACATCAAACAAAGCAGGAGGTTGTTAGGCTAGACACTTATTCCAGACACATATCAAATCATAGCTGCATGCACACAAACACACACCAAAAATACAGTCATGGTGCGTGGCCTGGACTGACAGTTAGTCTTTGTGACACTGGAGCTCATGTGTATAGCCATACTGTGCTGACTTCATCCTCCTTCCTAATCACTGTTTAGTATACATCTGTTTGCAGCTCTGTTCAGCACCCTGTCTTCATACGCAGAGTTGACAGGTGCTAGCTGTTTTACATGGCCGACAAGGACTTTGCCACTATAGGAACAAAGAAAACAGGTCTGGTCCATACGGTCACGTCTGATCCCAAATATAGCTTCAACCTTGGCACGCGCTACATTCCTTCGTTCATAAATTGGGGCCATTGCTGGTGGTGTCTCAGAACTTGGACATAGAAGCCATGCCTGTTGAACAAAGTGTTATTCACTATTGTTGTCTAATGCTTAAGTGACCACAACATATGTTAGTTGACAACTAAGTTTTCCTGTGTATCAATAGTAATGTATTGTGATGGGAAAGCCCATGTTGGTTGGCACTTACATTTAAGACACCTGAGACAGAACCCATGACCTTGGCATACAAAGTGCCATGTTTAGTCACAGTGATACCAACTGCCTGCACTCCCCTCCCTCACTTAGATATCCTGCTTCTCTTGACAACCTTCCATTACCATCAGGGCTGTAGTGGATGCTAAATGCAAGTAAACGCAGTTCATCCACCTCTGAAATTTCAGAAATAGAGTTTATCCACCTCTCAAAAGAGTTTATTCACCAATTGTAACTTTTACCATTCAAAAATCACACTGTTTTATCCACATTCACAATATGTATACTCATCAACACTTTAGGAACCATTTAATACCACTGGTATTGTTATAAACATTGGACAATAACCTCCACCATCATCAAACATGTTTTGAATGCCTTTTTCAAAAATCTGATATTGCATGGCATAGTCCACCTTACCGTCACAGAAAATCACAGAATTCATAGTTTACCCACCTCTTATTGTACCACTACACCCCTGATTACCATGTTATTACAACACTTCCCTACACTGAACATTCAGAGATTGACTTTCCTCATTGCATCTGCGAGAAGCAGTGCAAATTTGAAATTCCTCCAAGTTTCTGTCAAAGCAGAACCTGTCATGGTCTAGCACCAGATGAAGCACCACATTTAAGATGAGAGCTCATCAATTATGAATGCGACAGAGCTCCCATCACATGACATGCAGAGCAACCCTTCCAGTTTCCCAGAATGCATCAGCAGCATCACAGCAGTTACAAAAGCTTAAGAAATGAGGAAATGGCCCTGATTTAGATCTTGCCCTACCTATTTGCCTAAAATATGAAAAATCACTAGTCATTCAACCTTACAAAGGTTTTCATTTTAAAACATTTAAAGACCTATCTTAAACTTAAATGAAGGGTTCTTTATTTCAGCTCATTTATGAAATTTGTATTTTCTGGGTGAAAAAAAGTAATTAAAATGATGAAACTATAAGTTACAGGACGCACACCTCATTAGACTTAACTACACCGAACATTTCATTTCCTAAAGTGACATTTGATAACAGCCAATATGCCATTCTCACAAAATTAACAAAGTATATAGTTCATTGTTTGGTGCCAGGTGGTCCTGTGAAATCGATAGTACTACCATGTGAGTCATATTTCAGGTAACAGTGAGAGAGAAAACAGCAGGGGAAAGCTATGATGAAGCCTGGAGGGGGCCTGACAAACAAAGCCATCTGCATCTCCATAAAGGTGCTGAAGCTCTCTTTTAGCCACTAGGGACAAATCCCCCAGAATGCACTGCTATTGTTTATCAGGGGAAACCAACACACCCTGGGGGAGAGCATATTCGAAGTGCCAAAAAGCACTAATAGAAAGGCGGATATACTCACACACAAAGGCAGAAAAGGAGAGGAGGAGTCTCTCACAGATTCCTTCAGTCTTTTCCTCTTTTGTGAACACTAATCACCTTGTATGTAAAAGTAATGTTATCATAGCGGCCACTAAGTCATAAAAGTCATAAGTGATATTACAGCAGAGTGGTTTCACCCATTTCATCCATGTGATAGGGATCTCAAGAAGGACGCAAGCTAAAGATATCATGTACATGAGGGCATTTCAGCTATACTAAAGAGGATAGCCTAGCACTGGAAGACAGTAACACACACACACACACACACACACAGGGCCCAGTAATTCAACTACATTCTCCAAGAAGGAGCTAACATACGAATAATATGAATGAGACCGAAGGAACTGACATGCACCTTTTACCTGAAACTAATGTACGTACACGCTAACATGCTAACAAAAAAATATATTTTACTAAAAGACAGTGTTGTGTGAGCCAACAATTAGTGTAAGCAGTGGAAGATGGAGGAAGAGAACTCCTTGCTGCTGGTGAATGGGATTACTGTTGAGATCTCACAGAGCTGGTCATCGCCTAGTGTCCTCATTTTAATTCTTGGCACTGCCGTGACAAAGGACGACAAAGGCTAGTTTACAAACAGGGTGAAGATGTGTCCCCACATCTCTCTCTCTCTCTCTCTCTCTCTCTCTCTCTCCACAGTGGACAGAGCTAGCCTATAACAGAGGCAAGAGAGAGAGGAGGGTTGTATATCAGCAACACAGACCACTGAGATGCTCCAGGTGTGGGGAAATGTTGAAGTCCAGTCACATATAAAACTGCAGGTCAGGGCTAATTTATATTCATTACACCATCACATAACACAGGCACCCACAGCAATCTCAAGAATAGGCCTATAGGCTACTGGATTAACCCAATCATGGACTGTTCAGTAGCCTTTCTCTCACTCTGGTTAAAAAGAATGATCGAAAATGATTGGGTAAGAAGACGGCAAATTAGCACTGAGTCTGTTTTTAAAGGGTACAGCCTGCCACTCACTTTAAGTATGGTAAATAATTTAAATAAGACGATGTGTGTT
Organism: Alosa sapidissima; assembly: GCF_018492685.1. NCBI lineage: Eukaryota > Metazoa > Chordata > Actinopteri > Clupeiformes > Clupeidae > Alosa > Alosa sapidissima. The sequence continues at coordinate 7,618,295 of NC_055971.1, read as the reverse complement.
TTCGAGAGCTGCTTTCTTTTTTGCAGAAGGGGTTTAACGCATCACGTTGATGCTCAGTTCCCAGAACGCGCAACATTGACACCAGGCCGGCATCCTACTTGCCTCTTTCACCGGTCCTTTACATAAAAGAAAATAACTTAAATATTTTTAAAATAGGAGGTGAGTATTGAAAGATCTATAGCATACTAAAGAGAAACTTAAAATGTTTGCATCGATACACTGTTTTTATTATTAAATGATGTGAAACAATGTGGCCTATTCGAGCTTTCAGGAGTCTGTTCGGTTTTGCACATCACTACTAAAATGCACATAATTAACTTAAAACCGCAAAAATAGTCCAACTGGAATAGCACATTCAACTACCACTAGTATCTTTTTCGTTTCACTCCCCCCCCCCCCCAAAGATTATTTGTCACGCAGGCCTGCCTAAATGACATCTGTCTCTTACTTGTATAAATATACTTTCGCAACGTGACAACAGCTGCATTCACCCTTGGTTCCGTAAGCTGCATAATGATCATCTAGGTTTTTAGAAACGGTCAGACGCGCACAAACTACCGACACCATTTTGAAAGGCTGGTTGGCCTTTGCCTGCTGCATGGAATGTAGCTAGCTAAAGATGTATGAAAAGAAGTCGGCACGGGAGACAATTCCGTCGCAGTCGCTTCCATTGACGCTGTCACGTTTTTATAATCGCTCGCTTTCGTGCATCAGTCTTCGCCTGTCCCTTGATTGCTAACGGGAAATCGATAACTGTATCTGTAAACTACCGGAGCAGAACATGCAGTGTATATATGAAGTATAGGTGATTTTTGGATTCGTCCCCTAACTTGCCCTCTCATAACAAACGACCATCGGCGCTATCCCCGCTCCCTACACGAATCATGCAATCTCGGATTTGAACAATTGAAAAAAACAGAAAAGAGGAGAGAGAGAAATCAGCATATGAACAAGAACATCAGACTTACCAATCAAGCCGAATGATATTGTATTTATTAACTCCTTTATATGTTTCCAGTCTATTTAGATTAGTTAGATTTCAATGTATTTTTCCTCTTTTGCGTAAAAACTGGCGGTTTCCTCCTCCTGCTCGCTCTGCTCTGACGATTTCGGGTTTGCAAGCCGCGTTAGAAACACAAACGTTCACAGACACAGAGTGGGGGATGGGGGATGCCAAAAGCGAAGAGAGGGAGGGAGGGGGAAAGGAGAGAAACGCAGTAGCTTGCAAACACAGGGGGAGGACCTTCCTTCCCAGTTCTGACGCAAAACTACATCCAGCTATTCGTGCTCCTACCGCCCTTGAGCTATGCTATATCCATTACTCCGGTATCCAATCAGTAGCACAAAAATGCATGACCAAAAAGCTTGGGATTTTCTGGTAGGATGTGCAGACCCTATTTCCGACGAAATGGGTTTAAACCCTCCCCTGTCTCAGATTGATATAATTCCCAAAGACATTCCAACATAGCCCACAAACACTGTCAAATGACGTAGGGTATCATGATGGCAGAACATGGCATTAGTCGTTACATTTTAATTGTTCTTCGAACACGTCGAGGACAACAGATAGGCCCAGTCCACATGAAGAACATGGTAATGCAACGCTTATAAACACAATAGCCAATGGCAGGGAAAATAGACCTATCGGCTTCTAAATGCAGCGCACAATACAATTAGGCGAAGAAATTCAACTGAAAATTGTCAACTAAGTGAGTGGTTGTAAAGTGTCGTTGGCTTAGGTATTAGTTTAATTACCATAGCCTAATATTTTAATCACAAAAGCAACCTGCATTTCGCACAATTTGAGCACAAGGTGTTTATTGTTATGGCTACCGTATAGCCTATGCCCAGGCCTAGCTACGTATCAAGTCATTCAGCCAAACATGCTTTGTGTTATAGCTTAGCCTACATACTCAGAGAATTTCTATGTGATGTGAGAATCATGTTCTCTGGAGTGTGATAGCCTAGCCTACTCATTTCTAAATTCGAGACAATTTATAGCCTCTTCGATAAATAGCCTGGCTAAGCATGGCTATACAACTTTGTTAATAAACAGATTAAAAAAGACACCAGAAAATGAAGTTTTACGGATGTAACTCAAACTTTCAACTGTCCATATAGTCAGTAGATGGAATATCTACTTTCAATGACAAGAATATGGCGCCCTCGTGTGTTTAAAGTGAGTATGTTTTCTCTTTGTCTCAAGATGGTCTGTGCACTTGTTCACTTCTAAGAGGCGGCAAATTCTCAGTCCTGTGACGCTCCATCCACAACCCCATTTCCAAAATAGTTGGGACGTTGTATGAAAACAAAACACAACAATGTGATGATTTGCAAATGGCTAAACCCACACTTAGTTGCTAAATAGACAACATAAGCAAATGTTGAAACTGACTAATAGGCCTAGGCTACTATTTTATGAAAAGTAGGCCTACGCTAATTTTGAATTTAAAGCCAGCAAGATGAGATCCGAAGAAGTAGCATTCATTACTCTTGTGAAAAGCTGTGTAGGAAAGTATGCAACAGTATAAAAATAATGCTTAATGTAAAATTGAAAATAATTTGGGGATTTCATCAACCATAGCAGTATAATGTAAACATTTAGAGAATCCAGATAAATCTTTGTATGCAAGGCACAGAGCTGAGAATTATTCAATTAATATCTTCTGGGCTTCAGATGACACTGCAATAAAACAGATCCATTTTTGTAATGTAAACCATTACATTGGCCCAGGAAAACTTCTAATAACATTGTGTATGAACACAATTTGGCACTCAAACAACAAATAATAGTTAAAACTCTACCAAGCAAAGAGGAAATCATATTTAGACCTGATCCATAATACTGCCATCTTATCTGGGCCCAAGCCCAAGCTCATTTGAGATGGCAAAGTGGAAAACTGTCCTGTGGTTAAACCAATTAAATGTTCTTTTTGGAAATCATGGATGCTTCCTCCAGTCTAGGCTACAGAGGAGGGGAACTATCCAGTTTGTTATTGGTTGCAACCCAACTGTGTTATTGATGCACAGTTCAAAGGCCAGCATTTATGATGGTATAGGGGCACATTAGTGCCAATGACATGGGTAGCCTGCATATCTGGAGAGAGGTACAAATGCTGAATGATTATTTCAGGTTTTTAGCAACATGTTGCCATTCAGACTTTTTCAGGGAAGGCATTGAATATTTCACAAAAACAATGCCAAACTGGGGGGCATTGTGGTGTAACTGGCTATAGTGCCCGTACCACATCCGGGTCCAAGTGCCCACGGGGACCTGGGTACGAGTCTGACCCGGTAATTTCCCGATCCCATCCCATCTCTCTCTCCCACTCACTTCATGTCTCTCACTACCATATCACAATAAAGGCAAAATGCCCCATAATATACTTAAAAATAGTGTAGTGGTTAAGGAGTTGGGCTAGTGTGCAATATCCTGAAAGTTGTGGGTTCAGTTCCCAGCTTCCACCGTTGTGCCCTTGGCACTGAATAGGCGGCTGCATATACTGTATGGAAAAAAAACACCTAACCTTAAAAAAATTCAAACAAAAGGTTTCTCAGCTGTTTTCTGTAGTATTAGGTGTCCTTTAAATAACATACTAAAAGTTTACCAAAGTTTGACCACTAGAAAGGTATAATTTTCAAGATGGTGTTCAAGATGGGCAGGAAGTCCTTACAATATCCTAACTCCTTGACCTAGCCAAGTAATCTTGGTGTCTAACACCATGTTTTCTATGAATCTATTGGACTTGTCTAAATTGCATTGATAACATACTTATGGAATACATGATTTTGTGGGATTACTGTAAGGTTTTATCTTTGTTTGGGGTGAACCAGAGATGTAAACAATTTAGCCTATGACATGTAACTCCTACGGAGTACGTGTTTTTGGACACATACCCTTTTTTTGCTATAACCCCAAGTTGCTATGGGGACTATGTAATGTAATCCTATAAGCCACTTTGGACAACAGTGTCTGCTAAATGAATAATGTAAAAAAATTACAAATTATGAAATTGTCAAATTACATTTGCACATATTATAACAGTATGGCTCCATATAGACGAGTAGGTGCTATAATGGCCTGCCTGGCCTGCAGTCCAGATCAGTCACATTTAATGCATTATGGAATAAAAAACACAATTAAAAATCCTCCAGCCTGTTGAGCATCTGAAATCCTATATCGTACAAGAATGGGACATCTCATTTTCAAAACTCCAACAACTTGTCTACTCAGTACTCAAATTTTTAGAGACTGTTGTTTAGAGACAGTTGTTAAAGAGGTGATGCAAAACTATTTCGAGATGTGTTTCTGGCATCAAATACAAAATGAGCATCTTTCATAAAATAGTATGATTTGTCAATTTCAACATTTGATATGTTGGCTGTTATTTTTGCAACAAAATATTGGTTTATGTGAATTGCAGATTACCACATTCTGTTTTTATTTACGTTTTACACAGCATCCCAACTTTTTTTGGAGATGGGGTGGTACTGGCCTACCCTATAGACTCAACAAACAACTGTTAAAGATAAAGGGTCCATACCGGAAAGTTTTCAGACCCTTTCAACTTTTCCATTTTGTGTGGAACTGTTTCAGACTGTGGATTCAATTCATTTTTTTCTTCATCAATGCACAATGCTCTTATACTCCACACAAAAAACAGGTATTTGGAGTGTTTTGTAAATTTCTAAAAAATAAAAGAATGACATTTCTCTTTTACATACTGTAAGTATTCAGACTCTTTTGTTATGATGCTTGCAATTGGGCTCTAGTGCATCCTACTTCTATCAATGGTCCTTGAGAGGCGTGTACAACTTGATTGGAGTCAAGTTAGTCACCTGGAAGACAGGGTTTAGTGTGCAGCTGCACTTCTGAATTGATTTGGTGAGTTTAAAGGAGAATTTTCTACGTAGATCTCTGTTTCTCAAGGTCACCGAGTACTGTAGGTATACGAAAAAAACGAAAACATTTGGTTCTACCTAGCTCAAGTTGCTGCAGCCAACAGCTAGAGCTGCGAGGCAGCTACATTGTACTCTGGGGACATATTAATGAGCCCCCATGTTCATACCCCTAGAGTTTAGCACTATAATCGCCAGAATCCTCCTTCAATGTACCAATTTAAGTTTAATTTCACTGGTTACGCCCCTGGTCAGTAAGTCAATGGAGACTTCCCAGACATACTCATCTCATTTGAGATTTGAAAAGCTGTCTGGAGTCAACCAGGCTACATTTTCCATACATTATGAATGCTAGTTGTTAAGGTTAGATGTGCCGGTCGGTTGTGAGGTAGATAGAACAGCACTCAGAGATTCAAGGTGGAAGATGGGATTTTATTAATTCGCCAAATAAGGCCAACATAAGGCAATGATAAAGTACGTAAAACAAAACAAAAGACTTGATAGTCAAAACAACACAATATACAAAAATATTTGAATAATAAGATGAGCGCAATGGACTTCACAGCTAGTCACATGGGCTACACACATGAGACGAGCTCTCAAGACTTAAGCCTATTCAAATCGCAGCTTTCTCCCCCAAGGCATGGGCTTAAATAGGGCCTGATTGCACTCCTGTAATTGGATCAAACCAATGCAACATAGCAGCACAGGGGTGTTTCAGGATACCCACAGAAACAAGCTAATAGCCAATAAATAAGTCTACGCATCTAGACAACATCTACCGAAGATTTAGCATATCTGCTGAACTTTGGCATAACCAAAAAGTATATGAACAGCCTAAATAATCATTAAAATCCAGAAATCATAGCATGCACACATTTAAATGTCTCTCATAGTAGGCAGTGCCTCGCTGCTGTGACGGTGGCTACTCGCCCCGTCACACACCCCCCTCCTTAAGAGAGAGCATCCATTTTGTGATGCAAAATAAAGTTTGCAGCCGTAGTCTTTACCAGCCTGTGGTATCCTAGTGAACAAAAGCCAGGTAATAGCAGGTTCAATCTCCAGCATGGCCTGGATCTCCTGGTTCAGCACGGGGATCAGTTGCACTGGAACCCTAGTGGTGGCCTGCTGGATAGGGCCTGGGGAGGTCAGCCGGATATTGTAGATGACATCAGTCCGCATTGACCTTTCAAAAAGGCAGTCCATCTGCAATTCTTCACACCATCTGTAGGGGGCATCATATTTTCCAATCCAGCCTCCATTGTAATCCACCTTAAAAAATTAAGTAGATCATTGTTGACGTTTCTTGTAGAGCCACAGCGTATTCTATGTTATAGCTATGGACAAATACTGTTGCTCGTTTGAAAGGCGAGACTTTAAGCTCTCAGTGAACTGTTTATTTCTACATGCCTCTGTTCCTGAGAAATGCCAAGCTAAACAGTGGCTAGTTTTCATCAAAATCCCTGTTTTTTTTCTAGAAATGGAGATATAGCGTCTTTCATGAAATATGAAGTGTTGTCTGTAAAAGCCGAGTTATGATAAAATGTCCAGATAAAATGTCCAGATTGTGCGTTTTCGATCGTCATCTATTTCAGTTCTATTCATCATAGAGTTCCCAAAATTGCACATGACGTGTGTTAGAGTGTCTATTTTTGTAATAATAAAAAAAAGCTAAAAACTGGCACTGTGATGGCCTGGGGCGATTAGTCACCGTCACGGCAGCGTAGCGCTGCCTTCATTTAAAACACTGCATGTATGTCTGCTTGAATGTTTGTTGAATGCGTCTGTGTTTTCTGTTTACCCTTATACCGTCTATATTCATCAGTCAAACATGTCATTCATCATACCTTTCCTCCGTTGCTCCCGTAGTTGTTATATATAGGCCTATAGTTAAAAACAAACACTGCGGCGAGCTATGCGCTAAAACTACACACAACTCCCTACAGTTTAAAACATTCACCATTCAATCACGTTACGTCTGTTAAAACTAGATGTACCGCAGAGCGGTACAAAATATGACCGTGAATGTATGTGTGTGTGTGTATCTGTTTGTGCACATGTGTGCACATGAAATGGGTTAACATGACCCCTGGAGGCAAACATACAGAAAAAAATGGTCATCCTAGGCCCTACAGTTCTCAAGATATTCACAGAGAACTGTGTCTGCCCTACCCTCCTTTCGGGGGGTCCAGTCCAGTGGGGGGGCTACAGATCAAAATGAAAAATGACGGTTCCATGCTATCCATGTGGGGGTACATGCCCACCAAGTTTCGTGTACCCCGGTCTTTCAGTGTTGGTGTACGTCACATAAATTATTTTATTGTAAGGCCCTCCATGAACGAAAGTACACAAAACTTGGCATGCATTCGGAGGGTGTCATGATGATCCTACACTTTTAATTTCGTGCAGTTTTGACCTTGTCAGCCAGAGATATTGTGATGAAAACACCTAATTTTTTGCTTTTTAATTTTTAACTAGGTGGCGCTATACATGAAATAAGTGGTAATGGGATGGGTTGACATGCCCCCTTAAGACCAACATACATAAAAAAGGTGGACCTCCTAGGCCCTACGGTTCTCGAGATATTCACAGAAAACTGTCTCCGGCCACCTACAGGCCAGTTGGTGTATAGCAGGGGTCTCAAACTCAAATGAGCTGGGGGCCACTTCTGCCAACGTCATCTGATTGGAGGGCCGGCTATTTCTGAAATGCAATGTTCTTTTTTTCAAATACCACACAAAACTGCAAACAGAAAGTGCAAGTGTTTTTATCTAGTTTTAGACACTGTGCTAGCAACCTTAGCTTATAAATAAAATAATGATAAAATAAATATTAATACAAATTATAAAACAAACAAAAAGCATAAAAACGGGTATGTGTGTGTTTCACACCAAGCAAAAATATTTTCCTCTCATAACTTTTCTAAACCTGGTAAACTAGGTGTCAGGGTTAAGAAAGCAACACCATTGGATTTTTATATCAAAATTTCAAAAGGCCATGGCTTGAAAGTGGTCAGAGATAAAAGTCCTACTGTAAATGTAAACATTTTTTAGTATAAACAAAAGTTTATGAAGGGGGTAAATGTACCCATCACTGGATGGCAAGCACCTCAAATTATGCACCTTTCAGTAAATACTGGATGAACATATTTAAGGAAGTTTACTTTCCTTTTTTTCATATTACCCACATAACAAATTAACAGGAAAACACCTAATACCAACACCTAAGATGTATATGGTTTAGTGATGTATTACTAAACCACAAGGCCTACAATAAAGTATTCTGGTCAAATCAGTTCCTATCGCAGGTCATCTGAGTACCCAGAAGTTCGCATAGTTCGTTTCTACTAGCCCTGCTGTCTGTACCACGTCCATTACGGACACTTTCATCACGATTACCACTGCAACCTCCAAGCTATGTTGGGCAGAGGGTCGAAATAAGCATGGTATGGTTAGTGGACACCGTCGTATACATGCAAAGACGCACCTCCATTCACAGACACACTGTGACTATCACTGTCAATAGACGATCGATCATAATCTCCAAAAGGATATTCTCCTTCAGAATCAGAATAGGTGAATAACATAGCCTACCTAAGACTTCATCACACGTGAACATTTTTCAACATTAGGTGTAGGCCTATTTCTGCTTCAATTTGTGCATAACTATGGCCTGCATCGCTTCCGCGTCCACAATACATTCCACAAATGCACGTCTTTGTGTTTCTCGTGTGTAATACAAGTATTTCCTGAAAACTTTGCGCAGCGATTTTGGGTTTGAATCAAGCTCTGGATGTCTAGCACATAGTAGAGCAGAGTAGGCTACAAATGAGATTTGTCACCGTACTTGGATCTATCGTTTATTTTAATCAGTATCGTTGTTTGTCGCAATTAAAAATAGCCTCAAGGGCCGAATTACATTATTATTTTGACATACGTCGCGGGCCGGACGGCCCGCGGGCCGGGTGTTTGAGACCCCTGGTGTATAGTAACATAAATTAATTTATTGTGTTGCCCCCCATGAACGGAATTCCACAAAACTTGGCGTGCATACAGAGGGTGTCATAATGATCCTACACTTCCAATTTCGTGCAGTTTTGACTATGTTAGGTCACAGATACCTTCAATTACAACACCTAATTTTTACTTTTTTGTGTTTAACTAGGTGGCGCTATACATGAAATGAGTGGTTATGGAATGGGTTGACATGGCCCCTTGAGATCAACATACAAAAAAAAAAAGGTCCTCCTAAACCACACGGTTTTCGAGATATTCACAGAAAACTGTGTCTGCCCTACCCTCCTTTCGGGGGGTCCAGTCCAGCGGGGGGGCTACAGATCAAAACGAAAAACGATGGTTCCATGCTATCCATGTGGGGTTACATGCCCACCAAGTTTCGTGTACCCCGGTCTTTTCATTATGAAGGTATATTTGGTGCAAAAGTGGCGAGCACATTAAACAGCAGGGTTTGCATGCACACACTAAAGTCATAAATGTTTAACAGTAAAGTTGAAGTTGTACATATTTTTTTTATATCTTGTTAACACAAAATAGGGGCTACGGGTTCACAAATCCTTGTTACAGGTACACAAATTCTATCCTGTGAGTCACAACTGAAGCAATAGTCAAGCACAATTATTAGACATAAATTGAGTGTAATTGGACATTAGTTTTTTGACCCCTTTCTAGTTTGGATGCAATCCAAAAGGAGTCGAAGTTACTGATATAATTATATCCCGCAGCTACACAAAAATTCTGCATCCAGTGATGCAAACCAAGAAGACGACTGAAGCGCTCAACGCCTCTTAAAACAGGGATTGGTCCAGACAAGAAACAGCGTTTCCCCAAACCCTCCATAGTCACGCATAATGTCTCGATATCCTGGTGTAACTTTTCTGATTTTCCGACTTTTCTGATGGCTCCAGGCCATCATTCATTCCACCATGTATTATTATAGTGCATACTGAGGGATGTCTTTTAATAAGTGTTGGGCAGAGTTTGATGAAGTCTTGAACCTTGCCACCACTATGGCAGGATGTGATGGCTGAGGGAAGATTGACATGTCTGACAATCGAATCACCTAAGATCAGAAGTTCAGGTGCTGATTCTGTACCATGAGCTGTCAGATTTAAGGGCCATTGACTGTCAGGAGGAGAAGGGGAAGGTGGGCAGCAGTGGAACTTTGCCTCTGAGAGACAGGGGGCGATACCTCGCAGCCAATACTGGTGGTCACTGGTGGTCAATTCAGATGAACGTGAAGTAACACCAGTTATGATGATGTCATCGTCTGTAATAGCCATCAAGCCCATTTCATTTCCAGAGCGGGGCGACACATGTGGGTTACACGTCAAATCGGATGAAGTAGGAGGGGAAATGCTACATCAGCGCTTCCCTTGAGAACCAGGAGTCGAAGGCAAGGTGCGTTTCCTCGATCCTCTGGAGCGGGCATGGACAGGTTGGTGCATAGGCGACTCGACCGTAGCCTCCGAGTCAGGCTCTGGAATCTTCTCCAGCGTAGTAAAAAAGTTATAGAGCTGCACGGGCTCATCGCCATCAGATACCAACGGGCGAGACATCGGCTTACGTCACCTTCCCTGTTTCACGACCGACGAACAGAGTGCAGCAGAGGCCTCCGTAGCATGGTTAGCGTTTCTCTCAAGCCTCCGAAGGGCCGAGGGCGGAATGGCCTGCTCCAACACATTCAGCGTTTCTCTCAAGCCTCCGAAGGGCCGAGGGCAGAATGGCCTGCTCCAACACATTCAGCGTTTCTCTCAAGCCTCCGAAGGGCCGAGGGCGGAATGGCCTGCTCCAACACATTCAGTCGAGAAAAGAGCTGGGATTGCCTCTGGAGGATATCATCCAATAGCGTTTCAATTGAGCGCGGATTTCAGACTGGATATCTCTGGCTCCAGGGAAACAGGCGAAGACATAGTCCGAGGTAGGTAACCTAATCCACAAGGAGCTGTGTCAGAAATGCTCCTAAAAGCACTTGCAGTTGTTGTTTGTAGTCAGAGCGAAACTAAACCACCAAATGAACCATGAACCATGAATGTCGTAGTCCGACGATATGGGGCTGTTTAAAATTCCAAAGATTCCTTCAGTCACACAAAACTTGGAGCGAGCTCCTCTCGCTTTCTCTCTTTTCACTCCTCACTACTCCATGGTGTCCTGGTTTCTGTCTCTCTCTCTGTGTTTGGGAATGAATGTTATCACAGATGCTTACATTTATTTCATGTAGACTTTTTGTGGTCCTAATGCAACATTTTGCAAAGCACTGAGGGCCACCAAGGACTATGAGCGAGTCAACAGCGGAAAAACCTAGCAAGCAGAAATGTCCCAGCCCGGTGTTTAGGATGCATCATAGACTTGAAGTATCTTCAAGTTCCATGTATATCTTCCTCAGCAAACCATCACATTATCTCCTCCTGTCTATGCATTTCCTCCACTACCATTTTCCTCTTTTCTCCTGCAGAAGCCTTGCTCCACAAGGGTTTACTTACGTCCACCCATAGACCCCCCCGCCAATGCTGCACATGGCCCATTATATCCCTATGCCTCAGTGCTGATTGAGCTTGCTTAACTGCCTGTTCTGGGTTCCACTTCCACTAACTGTGGCTGCAACTCTCCTCACCACTGGGTCCTTGGACTGAGTAAGAGTTATTTCCAATCTAGCCTTAGCACACTTAAATTCCTCTGTCAGACTTATATATGTGGTCGGATTCAGAGAAGGTAGTTTACTTCATTGAACTTAGTGTTCCTTGGGAAGACAGAGTGGAAGAGGCCAATGAGCTGAAGAGAGCGAAACACACTGAAATAGCAGAGGAGGCAGCCAAGCGAGGTTGGAGTGCACGTTTAAGGCCTACTGAAATCGACACACAAGGGTTTGTGGCCAGACCTGCTATTGGCTTGCTGTCTGAATTGGGCATTTGTGGACGAAGTCTAAGGCAGGTGGTTAGTAATATGTCCTTGGCAGCAGAACGGGCAAGCGAATGGTTGTGGGTAAGGAGAAGTTACCCTTCCTGGGGCGCAAGCTACTGTAAGGTAAGCTAACTGGCTCATTTGTTTTGTGTTTGTGACGGACCATGCTTAGGTCGATGGTGGTTGGTTAGGGTTTTTAGGGTTATGGTTCAGTCCACTAGCCTGACAAGCCAGACCCACATTAAAATGTAGGGTCTGGGCACTCACCGCTCACAGTGCTCAGTCCGACGGGCGGGATAATCGGTTGTCTTTCAAATTCCCTCTGCACGCAATAGGACAGCGCTGAGTCCCATGCGTTTTCCCACCAGCGGAGCTAGTTGGCTAGTTCAAACTTCAGTGTGACTTAACTCGTGTCACACTGTTCGCCAACAGCAACATCCATCTTCTTTGTTTTCAAGTAGCAGGGAATTCAAGCCAAACCGTTGCAACTCTGCCATCAATCATTATGTTAAGCCCGCCTAACGACTCTATACACAATTTGATTGGCCTGATAGAAGTTTAATTTTTCGAGCTCACAAGCCAACAGAGAGTTGCTAGACTAGCCCTGGCAGCAAATGTAATTTGTTGCCGCTAGGGTGCGTCTAGATTTCTAGGCTATCAGTCCACATCAACGGGACGGACCAACCTAACCAACCTAGACCATGCCTAGGTTGGTTAAGAGTATTTGGATATTTTATTGTGGTAATATGGTGGCAACATGGGGCGTAAGCTAAGGTAAGGGAAGGTAAGCGGTGAGCGGCCCAATGCGAATGTCATTTCTGTGCTCTCAATCATGATTGTTACAGTTAAGGATGACAGTTTTATTCACCACAAGATTATTTTTCACCCCTCAGTTTCTGTATTTACACTCTCGATTCCTGAATCTGTGCTCAATTTCATTAATGCGTTCACAAAATTAAGGCAGCTAACTGACGCCATAGAATCAGTCAGTAAACACTGGTCGTAGTGTTATCCAGTTGCATGCAGTGATATTTTTAAATGCATGCTTGGTGCTGCCCCTCGAATTGGGCCATTTTCATAGTCAGACCCTAAATCTTTATAGGCTAGCCAAACAAATCCATGAATGATTAAGAAACATCAGAACAATCCTTTTGAACAATGCGCCCGTCTGATTACAAAATTATGCTGTTTAATTAGCGAATGTGGACTGGACACACCTTTAACATTGCCTCGCTGACCAGTTTTTCAAATTTTTAAATTAGAGCCCAATATGGTCTGGGTATACCATTTCCCCTATGTTAGCAGGGATGAACTGATAATGGAACATAACCAATCATACAACATATATTTGATATGGACAGATTTCATCCATCCACTAGCCTGGGTTCTCCCATGCTGCCTTACGCGCGCAATGTTATTCACGCTGCTAGGCAGCCTGGATTCTATGGACTTCGTTTTCACCCCAACGAAGGAACCAATCACAGAACGGAGGGAGGGCAGCAAGACGATGACGACACACCGAAGCCGCTATGAGCAGGGCCGGCCCGAGGCATAAGCGAACTAAGCTGCTGCTTGGGGCCCCCTGGCCACCAGGGGGCCCCCAATCGAGTTTCTTCTTTTTTTTTACATAATAAATAACGTAAACATCGTATTAACAAGTGACATCAATGAATGAATAAATGAAACAATTAATAATTCAAAACAAGAAAATTCTGATTTCATGATCAATATACCTGCCTACTGCTACTGTGTCTGCCAGCCTTTGAGTCATGCGCATAAAGTAGACACCTTGGGTGCATAGACAATTCGTGCAGACACTGCATCAAGTTCAAAAATCGGAAGAGACGGTAATGTTAAGACAAGTCACAAAAAAGGACGTATCCCTCTGATGCTGAAAACAGAAAGAAGAAAATGACAGAAGAGGAGAAAAACGAGCAAGATACAGGTATGTTTGCATGATTATTTACAGTATGTTTTGTGCTTGAGGTAGCTAGCTAACTCTCATGATCTAATATAAGCCATCACCAGAGCTAAATCCCCGCCATCAACAGAGAAATGTCTCCCATTAATATATATTTATCTAGGTGTATTTCAGATGTCAAGGATATTGGGATTGTTTTTGGATGTTCAATCAAGCATGTACCCTAGGTGGGCTTATGTTGTAAATTAAAGTTAGCTAGCTAGCTGACTGAAGTGGACATTAGCACTAGCTACATGAAAACGTAGCTGATATATATGAAGGCAAATTTACCACAGAGGTATTGTTTCTGATTTCGCACCTGAAAGTGTTGATAGTTTATTACTGTTCTATAATATGTGACATAGTGGTAAGTCTGATAGCAACAGCAGGCTAAGCCCAGGCCCCCAGTCCCAACCATAATCCACTGACAAGCGTGACTCTGGGCATCGGTAACATTCCAGCTTCATAGGCAAAGATGGAACAGTACGTGCGCTCTGCTCTAAGATCTTTGGTGAGAGATGGTAGTGTTTATAAGAAAATATACAATGTTGGGTGGGGAGACTTCTGTGATGAAAATAAACTTAAATTTGATTAAGATAGTGACGAGTGATGTAGCGGTGCTACCCTAATATTTAGGCAGCAGTAGATCACCATGTTAAGCGTTCACCATACTGCAATTAAGCCTCATTTGCCAATAGAATATGAATTGTTAGATGTGGAATTGCTTGTTGATGAGTGTAAGTAATAATAGCAAAATAAACTCATTCTGCTCGATCAACTATGCACTTATGCAATATTTTAATTTTTTTCAGAGACACTGTTGAAGTTACTTTGGAGCACATCTCTACCTCTACCTCATCAAGTGTCTGCCTCCATGGCTGATGACACAGAAGGTGAGGTTTTCTTGATGGCAAATGGTTACATAGCCTGTTAATATGACATGACGCATTTAACATAGTTTTTTTATTTTATTTATTTATGTATTTATTTAATCATTGCAGGTTCGTCCACTGCAGTCCACTGTGAGTTGCAGATGCCTGAAAGCCAGGAGCAAAGTAGGAATAAGTATCTATTTTTTGGGACATTTAATTTTTGATTATTAATGTTTGTCTATTTTGGTTTTATTTTGTAGTTGAAGATTGCTCATTTAATGCACATTTGCGGATTTGTTCTGCAAATCTGTTGAAAAACAAGTCATTAAACTGATGTACTTGTTTACAACAAATACAAACGATGTTGTATTTTGTTATTTGTCAATTCAACTTCAGTAAACCACCCTTAGTGCTTCACTTTGAATATGAAAGTTTCAAATAAATTTGTGATTTTAGTACCCTCTAAGATTAAAAGGTGACAGGGTTGGTGTAAATAACAACTATATTAATACATTGGTTTACCAAGCACATGGGGCAAGAAGTCTAGAGCGGAGCCCCAAAACATTTTTGCCATGTGAGCAAGGATGGATTACTGAATGAGCCTACTGAGCCCAAGAGGTCAAGGGACCCTGAACCCCAAGTACTGTAGTTGTGTGAAGTCACTACCTCTATAAGTCAAAAAGCAAAAGGCTATGAATCTGAACAAATTTAGGTACTGCCCCTCTCCAGCTGACCATCCCAAAAATGCACTAGAATACAGGAAATCACATCTACCAAATTCAGAATTTTCTGGGGGAGTACCCCCAGAACCAGCCCCCTCCCCCACACACCCCCCCGTTTGTACCCACATTTGCACAGATAGGGTAAGGGGAGAGGGTCCTTATGCATCTGTGTCCAGGGGGACAGTAGTTCATAATCCGTCACTGTATTAATACATAACCTCACTCTATTCATTTATAATACAACATTATAGTGTGAAGTTGTCAATTATCGCCAAGCACAGGTGACTGTGTTGTGGGAGGGGGCCCCCAAATCAAATTCTGCTTAGGGCCCCCAAAAGGCTCGGGCCGGCACTGGCTATGAGCTACGTACAGACACATTTGATAGACATTCGTAGCGCCCAATAAACGTCTCTGGGCATTCGTAAACCACTTTTCAAATATGAGAAAATGAATGTCTAGTTCCCAGACCCCATCTCAATGAGATGGGGTTTGGCGTTAGCCAGGCTATCCATCCACAACAAAGAATAGAAAATAAAAAACGGATAAAATGTTGGAGCTAAATTGGCTGAAATTATATTGAAAATGTTTTAACATTCAATAACCATCGGATGGTTTGTATGACAGTAAATGTAGGCTACCAATCATACTCTGTACCAGTCAGAGTGGAAGTACTATAATTAAAAACTGAAGGTACTTTTTTGTTCCTTTGTTTGAGAGACCCTCGTGAGGTGGCATGTGGTTTAGTTCCTCATCAGTTTTCATGAAAGCCTGCCTTCTGTTTATTTAACAATGGCACAGCCCTGATAAGTGAAGCTTTTGTCAGGTGTCCCTCTGTTCATTTGTAATGGCCGCCTTGACAGTATACCGGTTTGCACTGTTGGACTTTATTATTCTGTGTACAGCCAAGATAATAAAAGACCCGGGAGATTGCTTAGAGGTATAGTAACATGTCTTATTCAGATGGTATAAATAGTGCCTAATTCTGTCTTATTGTATGCATTGACTTTAAAAACTCACTTATTTTCAGGTCATCCCCAGTCTCAAATACTCATGCTTCAGGAGAAACCTGAGCTACATACCAACCAGTGTCCCTCCCTCCACACAACATTTGGACTTTAGTTTTAATTACCTCGCAACATTGCAGAGACATATGTTCCTGAGATTACCATTACTACAACATCTTGATCTCACAAGGTAAAAGGAGGGTTTTTCTCTTTTTTCATTTCTTAGACATGATTATCTAAACTGACACTGTAAGCACAATGAGAAGATTATGTGACAATGTCCTGTGCTTTTGTATTGACAGACCATGTTCAGAAATGATGCACACTGTGAACCTATTATGTGTTTTCATGGTTTAAAATGGTGTTTTAAATTATTTCTGCTTTTCTTTTGGACAGATGTCACATCCAAAACATTGACAATGAGGCCTTCTTTAATGTAAGGAATTTGTCTGTTTTGATCCTCACTGGAAATCCACTCAAACATTTAGGAAAAAACAGCATTAATGTTTTGGAAAAAATACACAAGCTTGTTCTAGTAGACATCGGTCTGCTCTCCTTAGACAGTCTGAATTTACAGAGTTTAACAAGCCTAAAGGAATTAAAAGTGGGAACAAACAGATTATTTTCTTTAGCCCTTCCATCTTATGCTGTTAGTTTCAAGGACTTCACATTACTGGACCTTCATAAAAACAACATATCTACAATCAGAGCTGTTGACACTTCTGTTTTGCGTCAGATGAGTAGCAATTTAACTTTAATATTGTCCAGAAACCCACTATCCTTCATAGAAACTGGAGCATTTAATGGCCTTTATCTGGGAGAGATCAATCTACTTGACACAATCTCATCCACAACTGCAAGAGAAGCTCTTGGAGGTCTTAGTGGATTGACAGTGAAGAAGTTGAAAATAGGACATTTCCTGGCAATGGGAAAGATCCAAATGAATTCAGATTCCCTGACCAGCCTTTGTTTCATAAAGTTCCAAGAGATATATTTTTGTCAATCCTTTTTTGTTGAACTACCCAGTCACATCGTCCTTTGCATGATTAATTCTACAAAAATCTCTCTGAGATATGTTGGAATAAATACCTGGGAACATTCTTATTTTCCAAACCTCAAAGAGATTGTTGTGGTTGAAGGTCAAATGGGCTCACTGCCGAATCTTCTACTGTCTCATCAACACAAATTAAAGAAACTGGTCATCAATGACAATCAATATTCACCAATATTTAAAAGCTTTGCTGATTTGCCTAGTCTGGAATACATTGATCTGAGTCATAATAATTTGATAATGTCTTGCTGTGATGCTGAATTTATTGGTGTTCCTAAACTCCGGTATCTAAATCTAAGTGAAAATGCAAGGATAAAAATTAGAAACTTTGGACTTTTTAATTATTCATCTCTAGAAATATTGGATCTTCATGGAACAGAAGTTGAAGTTGTAGATAATTGGGTTATTATGCACAACCTTAGGAATTTAAAAATGTTTGACCTTTCCTACACACAATTTACCTTTGACAGTAATGCTATTTTTTATGGCCTGAGCAGTCTGAAAGAACTGAAAATGGCTGGCAACAGCATTGAAAAAGACATTTTTGGCAAATTATTTTCAAATCTCTCAACTTTGGAGGTACTGGACATTTCAAATTGTGGCCTTAAAGACATACCCTTCACTTCTTTCCAAGATTTACATAATTTGAGACACCTAACCCTAAGTGGAAACAAACTGACCACAGTGGACTTTCTCACCTGTCCCAGTCTGTCTAAACTAACCTCCATTCATGTAGACAATAACCACATAGCCCGCATCTCTTCAAACGTTCTTCAGAATCTCCCTGCGGATCTTTCAGTAGTTGATTTGTCCTTCAATCCCATAGAATGTTCCTGTACTCAGACTGAATTTATTTCCTGGATTATTAATCATCAGTCAGTTCTAAAAGATCCTCAACTAATGTCATGCAAATCCTCATCCACGAACTCCAGAGTGATTAACTTTGACCCCACACACTGTGTTCACACGAACAGAGTGATAATAACTGTGTCCATATTAGCAGCTGTAACTGTACTCCTATTGTCTGCATTGCTGTATAAGTACCAGTTCTATATACATTACGTCTTCATATTGCTAAGAGGCTACAGAATGTCTAGACAACAAGAATGTTCTTATGATGCCTTTGTAATCTACTCAAGCAAGGATGAAGCCTGGGTGTTGGATGAGCTTGTGGAAAATCTTGAGAAAGGACATCCTCCAATTCAGCTTTGCCTGCATGAGCGAGATTTCCAAGCAGGAAAGTCGATTACCTCCAATATAGTGGATGAAGGCATCATGGGTAGCCGGAAAGTCATTGTGGTGGTGTCTCAGCACTTCCTAGACAGCTCCTGGTGTCAGTTTGAGTTTGAACTGGCACAATCCTGGCTTGTCTTCAGGCGAAATGCCAGCATCATCATCATCATTCTGGAAGATGTGGAAGATAAGAAAATAAGGAGACTGTTTGGACTTCATAAGTATCTGAAAAAGAACACCTACCTCAAGTGGAAGGGGAACGCTCTAAGCAATATCCGGTTCTGGGCCCGTCTCAGAAAAGCCATTATTGCAAACAAATGAAAATGTTGAAATTCAAATTACAAATGCATACTAGGCTGATTCCTGTGTTCCAAACATATAAAATTAGAAGACATCAGACTGTTGTTTTTTGTTGTTGTTTGTTTGTTTGTTTGTGGAAGAATGTTTGATGCTTAAAATATTTAAGGTCCATGGGAGTATACACATCTTCATCTGACTGGAGTCTTGTCATTGAATTATAATTGTTTTCATAATGTTGTTGTTTGGTGGCAGACTAAATGTTTTCGAGTCAAATTAAGGATTGTCCCCTTAGAAAAGAAAATAACTGGAAACATGTAACAAAACAACTGCAGTTATACTTGACAGTACAATGGAGTAGGTAGGCTACTTTTCATGTCCAAAATATTGCAAATAATTCCTCCAAAACTGCAGTTGAAGTAGCCTAGTGCAGGGCCATCACATTAATGTGCTAAATGTATGTAGGCCTAAAATGCTGGCTGGAAAATAGTGTCGTTTCTTTTGTTTATTAAGCCAACTTGCAGTTTGTCTTTTTTTTAGCAAGCAGGTAAACTATAGCCTACATTGTGTTAAACTATAAACTATAAAACTATAAATCGTGCGTCTTTCATTGATAAGGAAACAAGCTGAGGTTACTTATTTTATGAGCAGGCAATGGTAGTCTGAGCGCGATCCAGGATCCAGATCCGGTGTTCCAGTTTAGATGGTGAGCAGGTTAACTGGTGATATTTGCATAAAATCAGTGAATATTCAACAAGACCCTGTCTACTTCTTAATCTGCTCTGCCTCCGATTGTGCAGGTTTACATTTTCACGAAGTGTTTGCAAGTGAGACAATATAACGGATATCGCTGAAAACATCGCCAGTGTATGTCTAATACATGTCCGTTTAAGCATTATTGACACAAATATGACACATACTGAATGAATGGAAAAAAATTAAACTAGCGATCAAGCTGGGATTCGAACCACGCATGGACAAGAAAGTTGATCAGATTAGCTCCTATACCGTCTATACCACTACAGCCACTGAAATTGATGTTGGATTTCTATATTGAACTTTTAGTCAAAGTTAACACAGGTTAACATGTGAGAAATATACGCCCATGTTAACTGGTGCTATCACAATTTAACATGGGCATATACAAGCCTCAAAACAACAAAGTAGGTTCATCTTTGCCTCACATACCAAAACCTAACTGATGTACAACAAACTGGCATGTCCTCACTAACACTTTATTCCGTTTTGGGGGTTAATAATATGAAACACGTCAGTCATGTGCAAAGTTATCATAACTAAGTGTTATCTTAGTCTCTGTGAAGTTATGCAGTGAGCTGTCTAGTGATTTGAAGTGAACATATGAAATGTATTTTCTCCGAGTTAGACTTCTATTATTTAATTTGTTGGTCCTAATTTGACAACACAAAATGGTCATCATGGTAGCATATTTATGGATTACAAAACTTTGATGTAGGCCTAGTTACTGAGAGAGTTTGACAGATTTTGCTGTTTCAGATTCCCACATAGCCTAAATTAGAAAATAGTTACTGCTCGTTCAGCAGCCTGTTGCAAAACGTTAACTTAGCCTAGATGTGCTATAATGAATATCTTGATCGATTGACAAATAACTGTCACGACAACATAGGCCTACACATTCATTTAATAGGAATACAATGCAATTGTAGAGAAACAAAATGACCAGTGGTGCAACTGGTTAGTGGGGTGGCCTGCTAGCTTGCTATTTTAGTGAGCAGTTTGAGGCCCACACGTGATCATTATTTTATGATTTATAATCACGATGTATGATCTGCCAACAAAAAAGAACAACATCTGAAGTGGGGTCATGCATGCAGTTTGTTGTAACTGTTTTGGTATGTGAGGCAAAATTAATCTGCATTATTCAAGGCTTGCATTCGGTGTCATGTCACCAGTTAACATGGACATCAGGATATCAGTAGCTAGGTAGCTAGCTAGTAGACTACGCACTATAGATTAATGGTTGATGATGGCATTGAAGCTCTCTGTGGTGTAGTGGTAGTGCTGATTGCAATGTACATTTTGCCTCCGCTAGACTCATGTTCGAAACCCAACAAAACCTTCGTTGTTTTACTTTGACACTTTCCAGTTTGCAGAGCATTTTGTGTGGATAATGCTTAAGAGGACATGCATTATAGGCTACATGAACCGGTGATTTCTGTGTGTTTTCGGCAAGATCTTTCATATTCTGTCTCACTGTGGGCTTGTGAAAATGTGAATCTCCCGGCACTCGAGGGGCGGAGACAGAGCAAAGCGCTGTTAACAAGTAGGCAGGGTCTTGTTGAATATTCACAGAATTTATGTAAATATCACAAGTTAACCTGCTCACCATCTAAACTGGAACACCGGCCGATTAGCTCGACGTGCACACATACAAATCTTTTTGCCCCAATTATATCACCTAGCGAGGTGCAAAAGTATCCGTCACTCGTAGAAACAGATTCGAGCACTTGTATCAATTTACTTGTAGTCGTGCAAGAAAATCAAAGCGATCTGTAGAATTGTATTAATGAGAAATTATTTCACAGATGCACAACTGAATTCGGATGCATTAGTTCACATTTGGGTTTACAAATGCACAAATGTTGTGCATGTTCTCAGATTATGAAACACGCATGTGCAAATGTGTTTCGCACCAACTGCGCTGCAATGATTGGAGCAAAAGTGTCGAGTGCATGACTCTTGAAAGTTGTGACTCACAGCATAGGATTTTTGTACCTGTAACAAGGATTTGTGAAACCGTAGCCCCTATTTTGTGTTAACAAGATATAAAAAAAATATGTACAACTTCAACTTTACTGTTACACACTGCAAAATCTGCAGTTAAATGTGCTCGCCACTTTTGCATCAAATATACCTTCATATTAAATAGGGCCTGATTGCACTCCT
Source organism: Alosa sapidissima (assembly GCF_018492685.1). Lineage (NCBI taxonomy): Eukaryota > Metazoa > Chordata > Actinopteri > Clupeiformes > Clupeidae > Alosa > Alosa sapidissima. Next base: position 7,596,415 of record NC_055971.1, on the reverse strand, counting down.
GTAATTGGATAAAACCAATGCATCAGCACAGGGGTGTTTCAAGATACCCACAGAAACAAACCAATATAGCCAATAAATAAGTCTATGCATCTAGACAACATCCTGATGGGCAGCCGTGGCCCACTGGTTAGCACTCTGGACTTGTAACCGGAGGGTCGCCGGTTTGAGCCCCGATCAGTGGGTCGCGGCTGAAGTGCCCTTGAGCAAGGCACCTAAACTCACTGCTCCCCGAGCGCCGCTGTTGTAGCAGGCAGCTCACTGCACCGGGATTAGTGTGTGCTTCACCTCACTGTGTGCTGTTTGTGTTTCACTAATTCACTGATTGGGTTAAATGCAGAGACCAAATTTCCCTCACAGGATCAAAAAAGTATATATACTTATACTTATACTTATACTTATCTACCGAAGATTAAGCATATCTGCTGAACTTTGTCAGGCTTCAGGCTTCTGCTACAATACTGAATGAATGAATGGCTATAACCCTATTACCTCAACCTGTTCTTGCACTGACATAGTTTTTTTTATATTACCTTGTTTACATTATACTTTTACTCTCCTATTTGTCCATATTATTGCACTGTTGGACTAATGTTGGACTACTTTTTGCACCTTCACCATGACACTCACTTTCTTGAGCACCTTGCCATGCACACATAACTAAAGGACTATGGTTGGACTACTTTTTGCACCTTCACCATGACACTCACTCCCTTGAGCACCTTACCAGCACATTGGACTTTTTAAATGTAATTTATATAGTATATGTAGTATTTAGTTTTGTTAGTTTTCTTATCTTTCTGTTTCTAGTCAGAGGTTGGAAACTGGGGCTAGATTTTGCTAACAGAGTTGCCCAGTTAGGGGCTCGTCATCACTTTTGTCGTCACGTTGTAGTTCGTTTGTAGTCCATGTGGCCTTTCATGTCCAACAGGTTTCATGTGAACTTGGGAATTTGCCGTTTTTGTCACTTGAAAGCTGCATATCTGTCTTTCACAAGCGTCTTACACTATATTTTAAGCAAATACAGTTGTTTGTTTAGGATTAGAGAGTGTATGTTTTAACCTTTGTTGTGGCATCTGTGTTTGTCACACATTCCGACGGCAAAGCACATGAACACTTGCTGTCGGAAAAACAAAGTAGCCATGGGGGCGGTCCTTGTCATCCCGAAGTGCCCTGAATGCACCCATACACATTCATTTTCTCGTATTTGAGACGTGGTTTACGAATGCTCAGAGCCATTTATTGGGTGCTACGAATGTCTATCAAATGCGTCTGTACGTAGCTCATAACCGCTTCAGTTTGTCATCATCGTCTTGCTGTCCCCCCTCCGTTCTGTGATTGGTTCCTTTGTTGAGGTGAAAATCGGGTCCATGGAATCCATCTAATCATGTGTTAGAGTTATGTACTTTAAAGAACATTTCCAGCGATCACATAGCCTACGTTCAATGTTGCAATATTATCAGAAGGCCCTATGTGCAATTGGCTTTTGAGCAGGATCTTACAAGAACATTTCAAAATGAATGGAAAGACACAGTAATGATGAGATTTTGCACTCAGCTGTAGCCTAGGCCTGATAGTGGTGAGTCTGTTATAGCCTATTTGCTTGTATTGTAGCCTATGCAACTTTTCTATTTAACACTGTGTGCTAGTCTATTAAACACTATAGGCTATGACCACTATGTCCTTGCACTATTTTTCCCCATGATCATATTGTTTCAGTTATCCAAAAGGCTTGAAGGATGCTCTTTATTATATGGCAATTTTGGAAAAATAACTAATAAAAGTGAGGTGAGGTGCCCACCGGCGGTCAGTGCTCATGCCCCACCCGCTGACACCGACCCTGGCAGAGGTTTATATTAGGATGTCTAACATGAGGGGTCAGCATATCTAATCTGTTGACTGATTTAAGGAGTCTCATGCTTTCAGATGTTTTTCCAGGTAGGGAAGGGATAGACGATAAAGGCTTTTAGAAAAAAGTATTTTGTCGTATTTTGAAAATACAAAAATACAGTATTTTATTTTGATACATTTTTTGGCTGCTGTATTTTGTAGTTTATTTTGATACATTTTTAAGGTGGGTATTTGGTATTTTATTTGGAAATACATTTTGATGTATTTGTGCCCATCCCTGCTTGTCGTACTGTACTAAAAATAAAAAACTGTACTGAAATATAGCCTACAGAGACAGGCATTGTGTTAAAGGACATGGTCAAAAGTGAGACTGTTCCTATAAGATGTTTTTGAGTAGTGCCATGCCAGATGAGAAGTACTGTAGGCTACTCAAGTCGATATTTTAGATATTTTTACTTTACTTTAGTATTTATTTTTGAGTCCACTTTTTACTTTTACTTCTTACATTTTAACACGAATATCGGTACTTTATACTCCTTACATTTTAGAAAACTGGTTTGTTACTTTAGTTTCACATAATTTCATTATTTTTCGCGTCATCAATAGCGGATGGGAATAGGGAGGGAAAGTAATCTCATCGCCATCTAGTGGTTGCGTTCCTAGAGTTTAGCGGAGTGGATGGGATTCTTTTTTTAGAAAAAATATATCTCGGTGCACATTGGGATCTTAATTTAATGCCTTCCATATGTTAGGCACTCTATTGCTTCAAGTGGTCATAGCTTATTTTTAGGATCAGTTGAATTGTTTTGAGTTTTTGTCGTAACATGGTGATAAGGAACTACAGCTGCATGTGACGTCACATGTTTGGGTGCTTAATCTCTAACTGATCAATACGCAATTTGCTTAACTGGCTTAACATATTTTTGTAATAACGGAACGTGATGTAAACCACGTGGTGATAACCTTTATGTCAGGATAACTGGTGTTGTGCTTCTACTCACACGAAGATCTAGCTGTAAGTGTTAAGTGTCAATGCTAACCAGGCTAATAAACAAACCATGCTACCGTGAGTAACGTTGAAGGGTAAAGTCACGTGACTTCTTTTGTAGTTCGTTTATGAAACAAAAGGAGCAATTTCGATTTTCTTAAATAAGGCAAAATAGGGTCTGACATTTTCACAGTTAGAATATTGTAACGATTTGATAGCGACACACACAGTTGTCCAATCAAAAGGTTTATTAGCTGAGAACAAGAGCAGGGACACAGACCAAGACCAAGACACAGAACACAATACACACGGGGCAGGTCAAGCAGACACACACACTACACATACAGGGGAGGACGCAGCCCCCCACACAAAAAGGATCACACACGAGGGAGAACTAAAAGGGAAACATGTTACAATAAAGACGCTAACATTACACTCATAACTTAGGAGAAATAACGACATAAACCCCCAAATGTTCGCTCTCGTATCCCAGCATGCCTTTCGCGGGAGAACGCTAACACTGTCTTTTTGCACCGACACTACATAGCTCCCCCAACAAGCCATTGCCGTCCTCGGCAACGACCACGAGGTAGCCACATGCTAGCGTCGGCACGCGTCGCCCGCCACTCAGTCCAGTGCGACAGTACCGCCAAAACACGTGGGGTGCACACGCCGCAGGAGCTCACTCAACGGGGCGCCACGCTGCTAGCAATCCAGTTCGGGCATGCTAGCAGCCACGTGGCCGACCCCGCTCGTCACCAGCTCCCTCTCAGCAGCCGCCCTCAGGCTGCACTTTCCGCGGCGTGTCACCACGGCACTCCTCCTCTCCTGGCGGGGCCCTAGGTGGCCTTTTCAACCGTCGACACTGTACCAAGCACCGGGGTTCGAGGGGGGCCAGATGAAGCTGCACCAACGCCACTCCGCTCCGTCGAGTCGCCGACCAGGACAGACAGGCACCGACTCCGCAGCAACCGGACCGCGCGGAGCTCTCCCACTGCAGCTACCGTCTTCGGCGTCCCTCCTCGTGTTGCCATCTCGCAGAGCCGTCCTGCTCTGCTCCCGGCCTGTTCCACTCCTTCGCGGCCTCGGCGAAGGCACGACCCCCCGAGATGACCATGCTAACGAACTCCACACAACAAACTTTTTTATTTTTTTTGTATTTTTTTTAAAGGCGCCGGCCAACAGGCCAACTAGAACTGACGCCTAGCACAGCACGGTGCCTCTCACACGCACCCAAAAGTTTTAAAGTTCAGAGTTCAGAGGGCCTTTCCGTCGAAGCTGCCCCACCGTCGTGAGTTCGCTGCCCTCAGCGGCTCCGCCAACCGTCCATCGTCTAGGAACCTCTTCCTCGCCGCACTCCCTCGGCTCTGCTCACGCGTCGCGGCTCGCCGTGGAGTCAGCGCCCAGGCCAGCGTCGTCTTCTCCGCGAACGCTTCTTCAGGCCCCTCTTCCGGCAAGATCTTCTCCCATGGCCCCAGGCAGCTCCAGACGATAGCTCCTCTCCTCTGTTGGCAGTAGCAATAGAAGGCCCCAAGCTTTTTAGTAGCCCTTACAAGGGCTCTCTCTGGATCCCCTTGCGTGGGCCTCCACCTAGTGGTATGGTCTTCCATTCCCAGCTTCTCTCGCTGGGCGGAGGCCATGTTCGAAAGTCGCTTCTGACACCAATGTAACGATTTGATAGCGACATACACAGTCCAATCAAAAGGTTTATTAGCTGAGAACAAGAGCAGGGACACAGACCAAGACCAAGACACAGAACACAATACACATGGGGCAGGTCAAGCAGACACACACACTACACATACAGGGGAGGACGCAGCCCCCCACACAAAAAGGATCACACACGAGGGAGAACTAAAAGGGAAACATGTTACAATAAAGACGCTAACATTACACTCATAACTTAGGAGAAATAACGACATAAACCCCCAAATGTTCGCTCTCGTATCCCAGCATGCCTTTCGCGGGAGAACGCTAACACTGTCTTTTTGCGCCGACGCTACAATATTATTACTGTATAGACACTGAAAAATATTTTTGGTGGATAACATCGCTGATTTGGCTTCACAATATTTTTTTTAAAATAGGTCTATGGGACTGGAGCATTGGAGCTGATCTTCGATAGGAACGCAACCACTTGGGGCGCTGGTTTTCACTTTCCCTCCCTATATATGTTGCACTTGACACACCACTACAAGATGACTCGACAGATTTGGGCGGCATTCATTCGCGGTAAATCATTACAGCTTGATGGCAGTAACGTTAACGTTAGCACATAGTAGTATGTCTCAATCAGAGCCATATAAAGGTAGAGTCAGAGACGGTTGATAAAGCGAGACGATTCATAAGAGGGTAAATTCTGGCACGTTGTGACGTGGGCTTCGAAGCGGTCACGCCCATTTAGGAGTCCAGTGTCTATGTATTCCTATGGGAGAAATGAACATTTTCACGGAATATGACCAATCCCTTAGCCCTACATTCAGCTATGTAAGTTTTGAACCCATTTTCTAGAAGCCACATGTCTCCCTAACATTCCGACATTGAAATTGTATTTTCCAACTAAACAAATAAAGACAAAAATAGCTTTGTTCGTGATCTGTCACTGTCTCCTCAAAGCTCTGGTGAGCCACCTGTTCTCAGAGGCTCTAGACTCAGAGATGGTTGATAAACTAACCTAACATATTTTTTGCTAGAACTAGTAGACTACCACAAAGTTGCTGAACATATGTTATTTCAGGTTTGTTTGCAGCAATATATAAGTTTAACCAAAGTTCTTAGCTTTCCGTTTACTGTGCTAACGTTAGCTAGCTGCTAGCTAGCTCGGTTAACGGGGCAAAATGAAATTATTCATTCCGTGTCCGAAAGAGTGTTTCATTGGCATCACACACAAACAATGACTGTAAAATAGTATACAAAGTTATATGTATATGTTATTATGGCTTATTCAGAGAAAAGTTTATGTTTTGACACGCCTATTTCGGAGTCCGGAACTAGTGCCATTTCGTTCCATTGGTGAATCGTCTTATGATTCATCTTAGTTAACTATAGAATCTTTGGTAGAGTTGCGACAACTCTATAGAGTGGTGAAGTCCCGCCCCTTCCGTTTGCCTCCATGGGACCTATCTTTCAAAAAAATTTGAACGGCAGTTTATGGCGAAAAAGAAATTATTTTCTGGTCCCGGTTGACTTGTGCCTTGAATTACCCATATGATGTTTGTCAATTTTAAAGACAATTTTTCATGTAAAGACATTTGCAGTTTGTTTCGTAACTATTGAATTACAACATTGTGAAAGATCGTAATTCCAACAACTACAAACCCATCAGTCGCGCTAGTGACGTTAGCTCATTCACAGCCACACTAGATTGTACAAACTACATACCAGCAACAGGTCTTAATTGGGCTTTCCTTGCCGATGAAAATACCATGAGTCAGAGGATTAAACACATCAGGTAAGTTGTATTCGTCCATAGACTGTACATTAGATACTGTTAAGTGATATTGCAGGCAGCAAGATGCAACCGTTAACTAGCATAACAGCTAATCATATATGTGCCACACATAATAGCCTAATATAAGATAAACCTTGCCTATCCCATTTCAATTCGGCAGCACTAGGCTACACTACGAACAAGCTGTCATTAAGTGTAATTTTGCGTTTGTACAACTGATGTGACGTTTCTTGGGCATTTAGCTTTACCATCATGTCAACATAGTTGTAACGTTATGCACAATGCTCATCTAGGCTATGGATTTAAGTGGTTTAATTTTAAAAAGTGCAGCAAAAGTGGGATATAGTGCAATTGCTTCCCCAAAACAATTCCTCCATAACTGTGGATTTAATCGTTTGATATGTGGATAACTTTCAGTGGACTAAATACATAAAAGGTAAGACTTTGTTATCACAAAACTAGCTGGTTAGTTATGGCGAAGCATATTTTCAGCTACGTTTGTAGGCCTACTTGCAGCAGTGGAGTTTGTTGTTAACATTGTTGGTAACGTAAACGTTTCTTCAGTTAGGAGCAGGACTGTTTTTTTTTTTTATTTTGCATTCATTTTGATTTGCAAAAGCTAGCCTATGCATGAGAGAACCTAGATTTGAAGGAGCTGCAGCTGTTAGCATCACCACGGTCATATTTATTAACACAGCAGGGCACACTAGCCCAGTGATGAAGGATCGCGTAAAATTCCCATCCCAAGAAAGTTTCAAACCAAGCTTGCGCTGATGATGCATGATCACTGATCAAATTGCTATTTTCTGACACGATGCACAACCATTTCCAGATGCTCACCTGTCTGAATCTCAAGCTCTTTAGCCTAGCATCTTAATGCTGTTCACAGCACGGTGAATGACAAACGATGACAAAATGCTGTTCATGTTTATGAGTTCATAGCCTGGGCACGTTTTACATGTCACGTTTTATATTTTATTATGATCACTCGCATTACCATGGGGTTACTGAATATGTAATGCTAAGGTTAACTTAGCATGCCCACCATTACACTGGAGATGTTAAAAAACGTTTCAACTTTTTTTATTCTCCCGCGACGATAGGCTAGGCTTGGCTACAGGTAATTCGCTCATTAGCTCAGATCAGTGACTACCAGAGGAAAGGCGGGGTAGAAAACTCAAACAAGTTAATGTAAGACTAGCTGTGTTAGTTGTTGCAAAATCAAAATTTCACAGGAGCTCCATGCGCTTTTGTAGGCTACACACAGTATCAAAAACACTGTTTACAGCTTTTCGAGTCACTGTACGAGGTCATTTATTTTATATAGCGATAATTTAGATACACTTATGGGGTGGTTGCAATTGCGTTTTCTAAAGAATCTCCCGTCTCGATTTTGTACATAAATTAATATTAAGTGACACATACGTAAAAGGGCGGAAAAAAAGGTCACCTTATATAGCAGGCTAAGATAGCCTATACGTTCTGGAATTTAATTTAATATTGTTGTAATGGTAGGATAACTACATAGTTTACACAATAATTACACTGTGTTATAAATATTGTATATAAATGCATTTATTGACTGTCAATTACCCAAAATCATGGATCTGTCTATCATTGAACAGTATCCTATTTAATGCATTCTAATCCACTGTCAATCACTTCCGGGAACTATTTGAAGTTTACATGAACCACGTGACCTTAACGAATTTTGAACACCCATTGTCGCAACTCTACCTTTATATGGCTCTGGTCTCAATGCCTCTCCTCGCCTTTTATTTGATGCTTCCCTAGCTGCAGTGTAGCCTATATCCTTAGCAATAAGTAGATGCAGCATTGGGTCTTGAACAGGGATGTAGTGGAGGCTAAACGCAAGTAAACACAGTTTCCACTTCTGAAATTTCAGAAATAGTTTATCCATCTCTTATTAGAGTTTATCCACCTCTCAAAAGAGTTTCTTCACCAATACAACTGTTAACATTTAAAAATCCACTTTTTATCCACAATAACAATATGTAGGCCTACACTCATCAACACTCTATGAACCACTTAATGCCACTTGTTATAAACATTGGACAATAACCTCCACCATCATCAAACATGTTCTGAAGGCCTTTTCTAAGAATCCGCATGGCTCAGTCCACCTTACCATGATCACAGAATTCATAGTTTGCACCTCTGATTTTACCACTACATTCCTGGTCTTGAAATATTCACAGGAATCCATAGGAATTAAATATTCATGTTGTTTTAGCCAATATTAGTTGTACAGATGTATAGTCCATCTTATAAACACACCCATGAAGCCAACAAAGAAAATGCAAAAATAGAGATTTTGGTGTAATTATTCCATTTTGTGTAGTCATTCTATATCAGAACCTGACATAGGCTACAATACAAATAGTCTACAAGAAACCTCAGAAATGCATACTTTTATTGTCATTTTGGGTAACCAAAAGTCCTATGGGGAGTTTCCATAGGGCATTACAAAACGCATGAGCATACCTTGGCAAATAATGATCTAAAGTATTTATTTTTCATTCTACATTGATCTACTTTTGCACACAGCTCCGCAAGACCTGGTGCTAGGCATGGGCGGATTATGAACTTTCGGCCCCCTGGGCCCAGATGTATTAAGGGCCCCCCACTTGTCGTACATGTGGGAGGGTGGGTTTGGGGGTCCTCCCCCAAATTTTTTTTAATTTGTTTGATGTGATTTCCTGTATTCTGGTGCATTTTGGAGATGGCCAATACTAAATTCAATCAGATTCATAGCCTACATCCTGATTTGTTGATATTGAGGTAATGATTCCATGCAAAGGCTTGGGCTTCAGGGCCCCCTGACCCCTTGGGCCCCTGGGCCTGGGCCCAGTAGGCCCGTTCAGTAATCCATCCCTGGTGCTAGGGCTCAGTTGTGTTTCTAAAATCATATTAGAGGGCTGAAATGTGGTCAATTCAGAGATGCTTGTTATCCGGCAGAAAGAAAAAACAATAGGCTCTGTAACTCTGTGCCAGTGCTTCCTAAGAAACTACAGGATCTTAGCTTTCTAAAGATGTCCAGCATTTGATGGTAGGCCAAAAGAACACCCTCTAAAGTAGGCAGTGCAATGTTGGGGGGGAAAGCCTAGAAATGGCCCAACAGGTTATGGGAAGATTTAAAAAGAGAGACTAGCACTCTTGCACTCTGGTAACATTTGTGTGGTCCAGGTACCGTTGCATAAAAAAATGTTGTCATTCAAGACTACTTTTACTTTTATACTAAATTTCCAAGCCTGTACTTTGTTACTTTTACTTGAGTAAAGAAGTTAAATCAGTACTTCTACTTATACCAGAGTATTTTTTAACACAAGTATTTGTACTTCTACTTGAGTACGGGAAGTGAGTACTTTTGCCATCTCTGCATGCCAACAGCCTTTTGCAATGGTCAGACGATGCATTGAAGGTCAATGCAATGAGAAGTTTTCACTTTCTAACAGATTTATATCTTAACAGCAAATAACAACTAGAAAAGCATTTCCTGAAGGAAATACAGTGCATGAAAATGCAAAAATATGATGTAAAATATCATACAGAGTAAAAACAAACTATATTGGTTGCTAAGTAGATGAGGTTTAATATAGTTGGAATGACTGAACAGTTAAATAGGTGGATAGTTTAAATGGTTAAATTATTTAGGTAGATAGTTGACGATAACTGACAGTTGGAATGGCTCTAATGTTTGCTAGCAGTTATGCTAACTATGTTAACAAAGATAATGTTAACAAAGTTACTATGCTAGCATGTTAGCAGCATGCTAGCATGCTAGTTAGCTAACTTAGCTAATCATTTTTAGCAGTTTTGCTAAAAAAGGCTAATTAGCATGCTAACATGCTAGCATGCTAACTATGTTAACCACGTTACTTAGCTGACTTAGCTAATCATTTTTAGCATTTTTGTTACTAAAAAGGCTAATTAGCATGCTAACATGCTAGCATGCTAACTATGCTAACCATTTGACTTAGCTAACTTAGCTAATAATTTTAAGCAGTTTTGCTAAAAATGCTAATTAGCATGCTAACATGCTAGCACGCTAACTATGCTAACCATGAAACTTAGCTAACTTAGCTAATCATTTTAAGCAGTTTTGTTAAAAATGCTAACTAGCATGCTAGCATGCTAACTATGCTAACCATGTGACTTAGCTAACTTAGCTAATCATTTTAAGCAGTTTTGCTTAAAATGCTAACTAGCATGCTAACATGCTAGCATGCTAACTATGCTAACCATGTTACTTAGCTAACTTAGCTAACTAGCTACAGTGGGTAGGAGTCATAGTTGATGACAAGTAACAGTTACAATGGCTGAACAGTTAAAAAGTTCAGTAGTTTAAAGGGTTGAATTGTTTAACAGTGAAATATTGTAGTGAGGACTTTTATTTTGAAACAGTTTTAGGCAGAGGAAGCAGTTGAACAGGATGTGTAGTCTTAATAGGGCCAGTTTGTATGCTTAAAGCCTGAGACTGGCAGTTGGTCCAGGTGGCCCGAACACCTGCCATAGGATTCTAATTGCTGTGATGTCATAAAGGGCAATGTTAAATCAATGGGGAAATTTTCACTAGTTTTTAATTAATAGTTTAAAAAGTATAAAAGTTACAAAGTTGAAAAATACAAAGCCCACATGTCCTAAGTAAGACCTACGTAACATAGTTTGAATGAAGTTTCTACGTTAAGCGGTTTAAGCTGCATTAACTGCGTTAGAAGAAGAAGAATAAGAAGAAGAAGAAGAAGAACTAGAAAAGCATTTCCTGAAGGAAATACAGTGCATGAAAATGCAAAAATATGATGTAAAATATCATACAGAGTAAAAACAAACTATATTGGTTGCTAGGTAGATGAGGTTTAATATAGTTGGAATGACTGAACAGTTAAATAGGTGTATAGTTTAAATGGTTAAATTATTTAGGTAGATAGTTGACGATAACTGACAGTTGGAATGGCTCTAATGTTTGCTAGCAGTTATGCTAACTATGTTAACAAAGATAACTAGAAAACGCAATTCCAGGGAATTACCAGTGCATGAAAATGCAAAACATATGGTGTGAAATATATTGTTAAAACAGATGATGTGCTAATTGGCAACCAACATGATGAGGTTTAATATAGTTCAAATGACTGAACTAGGTAGATGAGGTTTAATATAGTTGGAATGACTGAACAGTTAAATAGGTGGATAGTTTAAAAGGTTAAATTATTTGCTAGGTAGACAAAGTTTAATATAGTTGGAATGACTGGACAGTTAAATAAGTGGATAGTTTAAATGGTTAAATTATTTGCTAGGTAGATGAGGTTTAATATAGTTGGAATGACTGAACTAGGTAGATGAGGTTTAATATAGTTGGAATGACTGAACAGTTAAATAGGTGGATAGTTTATATAGTTAAATGATTTGCTTGGTAGATAAGGTTTAATATAGTTGAAATGATTGAACGGTTAAATAGGTGGATCATTTAAATAGTTAAATTATTTAGGTAGATAATTGACGATAACTAACAGTTTGGAATGGCCCTAATGTTTGCTAGCAGTTATGCTACTATGTTATCAAAGATAATAATGTTAACCAAGTTTTTTTGCTAAAAATGCTAATTAGCATGTTAACTGCTAGCATGCTAACTATGTTACTTAGCTAACTTAGCTAATAATTTTTAACAGTTTTGCTAACTATGCTAACTAGCATGCTAACATGCTAGCATGCTAACTATGTTAACCATGTTACTTAGCTAACTTTGCTAATCATTTTTAGCAGTTTTGCTAAAAATGCTAACTAGCATGCTAACACGTTAGCATGCTAACTATGCTAACCACGTTACTTAGCTAACTTAGCTAATCATTTTTAGCAGTTTTGTTAAAAATGCTAACTAGCATGCTAACACGCTAACTATGCTAACCACGTTACTTAGCTAACTTAGCTAATCATTTTTAGCAGTTTTATTAAAAATGCTAACTAGCATGCTAACACGCTAGCATGCTAATTATGCTAACCACGTGACTTAGCTAACTAGCTACAGTGGGTAGGAGTCATAGTTAATGACAAGTAACAGTTACAATGGCCAAACAGTTAGTAGTTTAAAGGGTTAAATTGTTTAACAGTAAAATATTATAGAGAGGACTTTTATTTTGAAACAGTTTTTGGCAGAGGAAGCAGTTGAACAGGATGTGTAGTCTTAATAGGGCCAGTTTGTATGCTTAAAGCCTGAGACTGGCAGTTGGTCCAGGTGGCCCGAACACCTGCCATAGGATTCTAATTGCTTAACGGCCGTATTGTGATGTCATAATCATAATGTTAAGTCAATGGGGAAATTTTGATAGTTTTTAATTAATAGTTTAAAAAGTATAAAAGTTACAAAGCTGAAAAATACATAGCACCCATGTCCTAAGTAAGACCTACGTAACAAAGTTTGAATGAAGTTTCTACGTTAAACGGTTGAAGCTGCATTAAGTGCGTTAGAAGAAGAAGAATAAGAACTAGAAAAGCATTTCCTGAAGGAAATACAGTGCATGAAAATGCAAAAAATATGATGTCAAATATCATACAGAGTAAAAACAAACTATATTGGTTGCTAGGTAGATGAGGTTTAATATAGTTGGAATGACTGAACAGTTAAATAAGTGGATAGTTTATATAGTTAAATGATTTGCTTGGTAGATAAGGTTTAATATAGTTGGAATGATTGAACGGTTAAATAAGTGGATAGTTTAAATGGTTAAATTATTTAGGTAGATAGTTGACGATAACTGACACTTGGAATGGCTCTAATGTTTGCTAGCAGTTATGCTAACTATGTTAACAAAGATAATAATGTTAACCAAGTTACTATGCTAACTAGCATGCTAACAATGATAAAATGCTAAGTATGCTAACTATGTGACTTAGCTAACTTAGTTAATCATTTTTAGCAGTTATGCTAACTATGTTAACTAACAATGTTAACATGCTAACCATGTTACTTAGCTGACTTAGCTAATCATTTTAAGCAGTTTTGCTAAAAATGCTAACTAGCATGCTAACATGCTAGCATGCTAACTATGCTAACCATGTGACTTAGCTAACTTAGCTAATGATTTTTAGCAGTTTTGCTAAAAATGCTAACTATCATGCTAGCATGCTAACTATGCTAACCATGCTACTTAGCTAACTTAGCTAATCCTTTTTAGTAGTTTTGCTAAAAAATGCTAACTAGCATGCTAACATGCTAACTATGCTAACCATGCTACTTAGCTAACTTAGCTAACTAGCTACAGTGGGTAGGAGTCATAGTTGATGACAAGTAACAGTTACAATGGCTGAACAGTTAAAAAGTTCAGTAGTTTAAAGGGTTAAATTGTTTAACAGTAAAATATTATAGTGAGGACTTTTATTTTGAAACAGTTTTTGGCAGAGGAAGCAGTTGAACAGGATGTGTAGTCTTAATAGGGCCAGTTTGTATGCTTAAAGCCTGAGACTGGCAGTTGGTCCAGGTGGCCCGAACACCTGCCATAGGATTCTAATTGCTTAACGGCCGTATTGTGATGTCATAATCATAATGTTAAGTCAATGGGGAAATTTTGATAGTTTTTAATTAATAGTTTAAAAAGTATAAAAGTTACAAAGCTGAAAAATACATAGCACCCATGTCCTAAGTAAGACCTACGTAACATAGTTTGAATGAAGTTTCTACGTTAAACGGTTGAAGCTGCATTAAGTGCGTTAGAAGAAGAAGAATAAGAACTAGAAAAGCATTTCCTGAAGGAAATACAGTGCATGAAAATGCAAAAAATATGATGTAAAATATCATACAGAGTAAAAACAAACTATATTGGTTGCTAAGTAGATGAGGTTTAATATAGTTGGAATGACTGAACAGTTAAATAGGTGGATAGTTTAAATGGTTAAATTATTTAGGTAGATAGTTGACGATAACTGACAGTTGGAATGGCTCTAATGTTTGCTAGTAGTTATGCTAACTATGTTAACAAAGATAATAATGTTAACAAAGTTACTATGCTAACTAACATGTTAGCATGCTAACTATGCTAACCATGTTACTTAGCTAACTTAGCTAATCATTTTAAGCAGTTTTGCTAAAAATGCTAACTAGCATGCTAACATGCTAGCATGCTAACTATGCTAACCATGTGACTTAGCTAACTTAGCTAATCATTTTTAGCAGTTTTGCTAAAAATGCTAACTAGCATGCTAACATGCTAACTATGCTAACCATGTGACTTAGCTAACTTAGCTAATCATTTTAAGCAGTTTTGCTAAAAATGCTAATTAGCATGCTAACTATGCTAGCATGCTAACTATGCTAACCATGCTACTTAGCTAACTTAGCTAACTAGCTACAGTGGGTAGGAGTCATAGTTGATGACAAGTAACAGTTACAATGGCTGAACAGTTAAAAAGTTCAGTAGTTTAAAGGGTTAAATTGTTTAACAGTGAAATATTATAGTGAGGACTTTTATTTTGAAACAGTTTTTGGCAGAGGAAGCAGTTGAACAGGATGTGTAGTCTTAATAGGGCCAGTTTGTATGCTTAAAGCCTGAGACTGGCAGTTGGTCCAGGTGGCCTGAACACCTGCCATAGGATTCTAATTGCTTAACGGCCGTATTATGATGTCATAATCATAATGTTAAGTCTATGGGGAAATTTTGAGTAGTTTTTAATTAATAGTTTAAAAAGTATAAAAGTTACAAAGATGAAAAATACATAGCCCACATGTCCTAAGTAAGACCTACGTAACATAGTTTGAATGAAGTTTCTACGTTAAACGGTTGAAGCTGCATTAACTGCGTTAGAAGAAGAAGAATAAGAAGAAGAAGAAGAAAATGCCTAGGAAGAACAGTACAGTGCATTATCATGCACTGTAAAAAGCCTTGGAAGAACAGTACAGTGCATTTTCATGCACTGTAATAAGAAGAAGCCTAGGAAGAACAGTACAGTGCATTTTCATGCACTGTAATAATGTTAACCAAGTTACTATGCTAACTAACATGCTAACAATGTTAAAATGTTAAGTATGCTAACCATGTGACTTAGCTAACTTAGCTAATCATTTTAAGCAGTTTTGCTAAAAATGCTAACTAGCATGTTAACATGCTAGCATGCTAACTATGCTAACCATGTGACTTAGCTAACTTAGCTAATC
Source organism: Alosa sapidissima (assembly GCF_018492685.1). Lineage (NCBI taxonomy): Eukaryota > Metazoa > Chordata > Actinopteri > Clupeiformes > Clupeidae > Alosa > Alosa sapidissima. The sequence goes on along the minus strand of NC_055971.1, from coordinate 7,580,965 downwards.
ATTTTTTGTAGTTTTGCTAAAAATGCTAACTAGCATGCTAGCATGCTAACTATGCTAACCATGTGACTTAGCTAACTTAGCTAATCATTTTTTGCAGTTTTGCTAAAAATGCTAACTAGCATGCTAGCATGCTAACTATGCTAACCATGTTACTTAGCTAACTTAGCTAACTAGCTACAGTGGGTAGGAGTCATAGTTGATGACAAGTAACAGTTACAATGGCTGAACAGTTAAAAAGTTCAGTAGTTTAAAGGGTTAAATTGTTTAACAGTGAAATATTGTAGTGAGGACTTTTATTTTGAAACAGTTTTTGGCAGAGGAAGCAGTTGAACAGGATGTGTAGTCTTAATAGGGCCAGTTTGTATGCTTAAAGCCTGAGACTGGCAGTTGGTCCAGGTGGCCCGAACACCTGCCATAGGATTCTAATTGCTTAACGGCTCTATTGTGATGTCATCAGCCCATGTTAAGTCTATGGGGAAATTTTGAACAGTTTTTAATTAATAGTTTAAAAAGTATAAAAGTTACAAAGCTGAAAAATACATAGCACCCATGTCCTAAGTAAGACCTACGTAACATAGTTTGAATGAAGTTTCTACGTTAAACGGTTGAAGCTGCATTAAGTGCGTTAGAAGAAGAAGAATAAGAACTAGAAAAGCATTTCCTGAAGGAAATACAGTGCATGAAAATGCAAAAAATATGAAGTCAAATATCATACAGAGTAAAAACAAACTATATTGGTTGCTAGGTAGATGAGGTTTAATATAGTTGGAATGACTGAACAGTTAAATAAGTGGATAGTTTATATAGTTAAATGATTTGCTTGGTAGATAAGGTTTAATATAGTTGGAATGATTGAACGGTTAAATAAGTGGATAGTTTAAATGGTTAAATTATTTAGGTAGATAGTTGACGATAACTGACACTTGGAATGGCTCTAATGTTTGCTAGCAGTTATGCTAACTATGTTAACAAAGATAATAATGTTAACCAAGTTACTATGCTAACTAGCATGCTAACAATGATAAAATGCTAAGTATGCTAACTATGTGACTTAGCTAACTTAGTTAATCATTTTTAGCAGTTATGCTAACTATGTTAACTAACAATGTTAACATGCTAACCATGTTACTTAGCTGACTTAGCTAATCATTTTAAGCAGTTTTGCTAAAAATGCTAACTAGCATGCTAACATGCTAGCATGCTAACTATGCTAACCATGTGACTTAGCTAACTTAGCTAATGATTTTTAGCAGTTTTGCTAAAAATGCTAACTATCATGCTAACATGCTAGCATGCTAACTATGCTAACCATGCTACTTAGCTAACTTAGCTAATCCTTTTTAGTAGTTTTGCTAAAAAATGCTAACTAGCATGCTAACATGCTAACTATGCTAACCATGCTACTTAGCTAACTTAGCTAACTAGCTACAGTGGGTAGGAGTCATAGTTGATGACAAGTAACAGTTACAATGGCTGAACAGTTAAAAAGTTCAGTAGTTTAAAGGGTTAAATTGTTTAACAGTAAAATATTGTAGTGAGGACTTTTATTTTGAAACAGTTTTTGGCAGAGGAAGCAGTTGAACAGGATGTGTAGTCTTAATAGGGCCAGTTTGTATGCTTAAAGCCTGAGACTGGCAGTTGGTCCAGGTGGCCCGAACACCTGCCATAGGATTCTAATTGCTTAACGGCCGTATTGTGATGTCATAATCATAATGTTAAGTCAATGGGGAAATTTTGATTCGTTTTTAATTAATAGTTTAAAAAGTATAAAAGTTACAAAGATTAAAAATACAAAGCCCACATGTCATAAGTAAGACCTACGTAACATAGTTTGAATGAAGTTTCTACGTTAAACGGTTGAAGCTGCATTAAGTGCGTTAGAAGAAGAATAATAACTAGAAAAGCATTTCCTGAAGGAAATACAGTGCATGAAAATGCAAAAATATGATGTAAAAAAATCATACAGAGTAAAAACAAACTATATTGGTTGCTAAGTAGATGAGGTTTAATATAGTTGGAATGACTGAACAGTTAAATAGGTGGATAGTTTAAATGGTTAAATTATTTAGGTAGATAGTTGACGATAACTGACAGTTGGAATGGCTCTAATGTTTGCTAGCAGTTATGCTAACTATGTTAACAAAGTTACTATGCTAACTAGCATGCTAACTATGCTAACCATGTTACTTAGCTAATCGTTTTTAGCAATTTTGCTAAAAATGCTAACTAGCATGCTAACATGCTAGCGCTAGCATGCTAACTATGCTAACCACGTTACTTAGCTGACTTAGCTAATCGTTTTTAGTAGTTTTGCTTAAAATGCTAACTAACATGCTAACATGCTAGCATGCTAACTATGCTAACCATGTGACTTAGCTAATCATTTTTAGCAGTTTTGCTTAAAATGCTAACTAGCATGCTAACATGCTAGCATGCTAACTATGCTAACCATGTGACTTAGCTAACTTAGCTAATCATTTTTAGCAGTTTTGTTAAAAATGCTAACTAGCATGCTAACATGCTAGCATGCTAACTATGCTAACCACGTGACTTAGCTGACTTAGCTAATCGTTTTTAGTAGTTTTGCTAAAAATGCTAATTAGCATGCTAACATGCTAGCATGCTAACTATGCTAACCATGTTACTTAGCTAACTTAGCTAACTAGCTACAGTGGGTAGGAGTCATAGTTGATGACAAGTAACAGTTACAATGGCTGAACAGTTAAAAAGTTCAGTAGTTTAAAGGGTTGAATTGTTTAACAGTGAAATATTGTAGTGAGGACTTTTATTTTGAAACAGTTTTAGGCAGAGGAAGCAGTTGAACAGGATGTGTAGTCTTAATAGGGCCAGTTTGTATGCTTAAAGCCTGAGACTGGCAGTTGGTCCAGGTGGCCCGAACACCTGCCATAGGATTCTAATTGCTGTGATGTCATAAAGGGCAATGTTAAATCAATGGGGAAATTTTCACTAGTTTTTAATTAATAGTTTAAAAAGTATAAAAGTTACAAAGTTGAAAAATACAAAGCCCACATGTCCTAAGTAAGACCTACGTAACATAGTTTGAATGAAGTTTCTACGTTAAGCGGTTTAAGCTGCATTAACTGCGTTAGAAGAAGAAGAATAAGAAGAAGAAGAAGAAGAACTAGAAAAGCATTTCCTGAAGGAAATACAGTGCATGAAAATGCAAAAATATGATGTAAAATATCATACAGAGTAAAAACAAACTATATTGGTTGCTAGGTAGATGAGGTTTAATATAGTTGGAATGACTGAACAGTTAAATAGGTGTATAGTTTAAATGGTTAAATTATTTAGGTAGATAGTTGACGATAACTGACAGTTGGAATGGCTCTAATGTTTGCTAGCAGTTATGCTAACTATGTTAACAAAGATAACTAGAAAACGCAATTCCAGGGAATTACCAGTGCATGAAAATGCAAAACATATGGTGTGAAATATATTGTTAAAACAGATGATGTGCTAATTGGCAACCAACATGATGAGGTTTAATATAGTTCAAATGACTGAACTAGGTAGATGAGGTTTAATATAGTTGGAATGACTGAACAGTTAAATAGGTGGATAGTTTAAAAGGTTAAATTATTTGCTAGTTAGACAAAGTTTAATATAGTTGGAATGACTGGACAGTTAAATAAGTGGATAGTTTAAATGGTTAAATTATTTGCTAGGTAGATGAGGTTTAATATAGTTGGAATGACTGAACTAGGTAGATGAGGTTTAATATAGTTGGAATGACTGAACAGTTAAATAGGTGGATAGTTTATATAGTTAAATGATTTGCTTGGTAGATAAGGTTTAATATAGTTGAAATGATTGAACGGTTAAATAGGTGGATCATTTAAATAGTTAAATTATTTAGGTAGATAATTGACGATAACTAACAGTTGGAATGGCCCTAATGTTTGCTAGCAGTTATGCTACTATGTTATCAAAGATAATAATGTTAACCAAGTTTTTTTGCTAAAAATGCTAATTAGCATGTTAACTGCTAGCATGCTAACTATGTTACTTAGCTAATCATTTTTAACAGTTTTGCTAAAAATGCTAACTAGCATGCTAACACGTTAGCATGCTAACTATGCTAACCACGTTACTTAGCTAACTTAGCTAATCATTTTTAGCAGTTTTGTTAAAAATGCTAACTAGCATGCTAACATGCTAACTATGCTAACCACGTTACTTAGCTAACTTAGCTAATCATTTTTAGCAGTTTTTTTTAAAATGCTAACTAGCATGCTAGCATGCTAACTATGCTAACCACGTTACTTAGCTAACTTAGCTAATCATTTTTAGCAGTTTTGTTAAAAATGCTAACTAGCATGCTAACATGCTAGCATGCTAATTATGCTAACCATGTGACTTAGCTAACTTAGCTAATCATTTTTAGCAGTTTTGTTAAAAATGCTAACTAGCATGCTAACATGCTAGCATGCTAATTATGCTAACCACGTGACTTAGCTAACTTAGCTAACTAGCTACAGTGGGTAGGAGTCATAGTTGATGACAAGTAACAGTTACAATGGCCGAACAGTTAGTAGTTTAAAGGGTTAAATTGTTTAACAGTAAAATATTATAGAGAGGACTTTTATTTTGAAACAGTTTTTGGCAGAGGAAGCAGTTGAACAGGATGTGTAGTCTTAATAGGGCCAGTTTGTATGCTTAAAGCCTGAGACTGGCAGTTGGTCCAGGTGGCCCGAACACCTGCCATAGGATTCTAATTGCTGTGATGTCATAAAGGGCAATGTTAAATCAATGGGGAAATTTTCACTAGTTTTTAATTAATAGTTTAAAAAGTATAAAAGTTACAAAGTTGAAAAATACAAAGCCCACATGTCCTAAGTAAGACCTACGTAACATAGTTTGAATGAAGTTTCTACGTTAAGCGGTTTAAGCTGCATTAACTGCGTTAGAAGAAGAAGAATAAGAAGAAGAAGAAGAAGAACTAGAAAAGCATTTCCTGAAGGAAATACAGTGCATGAAAATGCAAAAATATGATGTAAAATATCATACAGAGTAAAAACAAACTATATTGGTTGCTAAGTAGATGAGGTTTAATATAGTTGGAATGAATGAACAGTTAAATAGGTGGATAGTTTAAATGGTTAAATTATTTAGGTAGATAGTTGACGATAACTGACAGTTGGAATGGCTCTAATGTTTGCTAGCAGTTATGCTAACTATGTTAACAAAGATAATAATGTTAACCAAGTATGCTAACTAGCATGCTAACAATGTTAAAATGCTAAGTATGCTAACCATGTGACTTAGCTAACTTAGCTAATCATTTTTAGCAGTTATGCTAACTAGCATGCTAACTATGCTAACCATGTGACTTAGCTAATCATTTTTAGCAGTTTTGCTAAAAATGCTAACTAGCATGCTAACATGCTAACATGCTAGCATGCTAACTATGCTAACCACATTACTTAGCTAACGTAGCTAATCATTTTAAGCAGTTTTGCTAAAAAATGCTAGCTAGCATGCTAACTATGCTAACCACATTACTTAGCTAACTTAGCTAATCATTTTAAGCAGTTTTGCTAAAAATGCTAACTAGCATGCTAACATGCTAACTATGCTAACCATGTTACTTAGCTAACTTAGCTAATCATTTTTAGCAGTTTTGTTAAAAATGCTAACTAGCATGCTAGCATGCTAACTATGCTAACCACATTACTTAGCTAACTTAGCTAATCATTTTAAGCAGTTTTGCTAAAAATGCTAACTAGCATGCTAACATGCTAGCATGCTAATTATGCTAACCACGTGACTTAGCTAACTTAGCTAACTAGCTACAGTGGGTAGGAGTCATAGTTGATGACAAGTAACAGTTACAATGGCCGAACAGTTAGTAGTTTAAAGGGTTAAATTGTTTAACAGTAAAATATTATAGTGAGGACTTTTATTTTGAAACAGTTTTTGGCAGAGGAAGCAGTTGAACAGGATGTGTAGTCTTAATAGGGCCAGTTTGTATGCTTAAAGCCTGAGACTGGCAGTTGGTCCAGGTGGCCCGAACACCTGCCATAGGATTCTAATTGCTTAACGGCTCTATTGTGATGTCATCAGCCCATGTTAAGTCTATGGGGAAATTTTGACTAGTTTTTAATTAATAGTTTAAAAAGTATAAAAGTTACAAAGTTGAAAAATACAAAGCCCACATGTCCTAAGTAAGACCTACGTAACATAGTTTGAATGAAGTTTCTACGTTAAACGGTTTAAGCTGCATTAACTGCGTTAGAAGAAGAAGAATAAGAAGAAGAACTAGAAAAGCATTTCCTGAAGGAAATACAGTGCATGAAAATGCAAAAATATGATGTAAAATATCATACAGAGTAAAAACAAACTATATTGGTTGCTAGGTAGATGAGGTTTAATATAGTTGGAATGACTGAACAGTTAAATAGGTGTATAGTTTATATAGGTAAATGATTTACTTGGTAGATAAGGTTTAATATAGTTGGAATGATTGAACGGTTAAATAAGTGGATACTTTAAATGGTTAAATTATTTAGGTAGATAGTTGACGATAACTGACACTTGGAATGGCTCTAATGTTTGCTAGCAGTTATGCTAACTATGTTAACAAAGATAATAATGTTAACCAAGTTACTATGCTAACTAGCATGTTAACAATGTTAAAATGCTAAGTATGCTAACCATGTGACTTAGCTAACTTAGCTAATTATTTTTAGCAGTTATGCTAACTATGATAACTAGCATGCTAACATGTTAACTATGCTAACCATGTTACTTAGCTAACTTAGTTAATCAGTTTTAGTAGTTATGCTAACTATGCTAACTAACAATGTTAACATGCTAACTATGCTAACCATGTTACTTAGCTAACTTAGCTAATCATTTTTAGCAGTTTTGCTAAAAATGCTAACTAGCATGCTAACATGCTAGCATGCTAACTATGTTAACCATGTTACTTAGCTAACTTAGCTAACTAGCTACAGTGGGTAGGAGTCATAGTTGATGACAAGTAACAGTTACAATGGCTGAACAGTTAAAAAGTTCAGTAGTTTAAAGGGTTAAATTGTTTAACAGTGAAATATTGTAGTGAGGACTTTTATTTTGAAACAGTTTTTGGCAGAGGAAGCAGTTGAACAGGATGTGTAGTCTTAATAGGGCCAGTTTGTATGCTTAAAGCCTGAGACTGGCAGTTGGTCCAGGTGGCCCGAACACCTGCCATAGGATTCTAATTGCTTAACGGCTCTATTGTGATGTCATCAGCCCATGTTAAGTCTATGGGGAAATTTTGACTAGTTTTTAATTAATAGTTTAAAAAGTATAAAAGTTACAAAGTTGAAAAATACAAAGCCCACATGTCCTAAGTAAGACCTACGTAACATAGTTTGAATGAAGTTTCTACGTTAAACGGTTTAAGCTGCATTAACTGCGTTAGAAGAAGAAGAATAAGAAGAAGAAGAAGAAAAAGCCTTGGAATAACAGTACAGTGCATTTTCATGCACTGTAAAAAGCCTTGGAAGAACAGTACAGTGCATTTTCATGCACTGTAACTAGAAAAGCATTTCCTGAAGGAAATACAGTGCATGAAAATGCAAAAATATGATGTAAAATATCATACAGAGTAAAAACAAACTATATTGGTTGCTAGGTAGATGAGGTTTAATATAGTTGGAATGACTGAACAGTTAAATAGGTGTATAGTTTAAATGGTTAAATTATTTAGGTAGATAGTTGACGATAACTGACAGTTGGAATGGCTCTAATGTTTGCTAGCAGTTATGCTAACTATGTTAACAAAGATAACTAGAAAACGCAATTCCAGGGAATTACCAGTGCATGAAAATGCAAAACATATGGTGTGAAATATATTGTTAAAACAGATGATGTGCTAATTGGCAACCAACATGATGAGGTTTAATATAGTTCAAATGACTGAACTAGGTAGATGAGGTTTAATATAGTTGGAATGACTGAACAGTTAAATAGGTGGATAGTTTAAAAGGTTAAATTATTTGCTAGTTAGACAAAGTTTAATATAGTTGGAATGACTGGACAGTTAAATAAGTGGATAGTTTAAATGGTTAAATTATTTGCTAGGTAGATGAGGTTTAATATAGTTGGAATGACTGAACTAGGTAGATGAGGTTTAATATAGTTGGAATGACTGAACAGTTAAATAGGTGGATAGTTTATATAGTTAAATGATTTGCTTGGTAGATAAGGTTTAATATAGTTGAAATGATTGAACGGTTAAATAGGTGGATCATTTAAATAGTTAAATTATTTAGGTAGATAATTGACGATAACTAACAGTTGGAATGGCCCTAATGTTTGCTAGCAGTTATGCTACTATGTTATCAAAGATAATAATGTTAACCAAGTTTTTTTGCTAAAAATGCTAATTAGCATGTTAACTGCTAGCATGCTAACTATGTTACTTAGCTAATCATTTTTAACAGTTTTGCTAAAAATGCTAACTAGCATGCTAACACGTTAGCATGCTAACTATGCTAACCACGTTACTTAGCTAACTTAGCTAATCATTTTTAGCAGTTTTGTTAAAAATGCTAACTAGCATGCTAACATGCTAACCACGTTACTTAGCTAACTTAGCTAATCATTTTTAGCAGTTTTTTTTAAAATGCTAACTAGCATGCTAGCATGCTAACTATGCTAACCACGTTACTTAGCTAACTTAGCTAATCATTTTTAGCAGTTTTGTTAAAAATGCTAACTAGCATGCTAACATGCTAGCATGCTAATTATGCTAACCACGTTACTTAGCTAACTTAGCTAATCATTTTTAGCAGTTTTGTTAAAAATGCTAACTAGCATGCTAACATGCTAGCATGCTAATTATGCTAACCACGTGACTTAGCTAACTTAGCTAACTAGCTACAGTGGGTAGGAGTCATAGTTGATGACAAGTAACAGTTACAATGGCCGAACAGTTAGTAGTTTAAAGGGTTAAATTGTTTAACAGTAAAATATTATAGAGAGGACTTTTATTTTGAAACAGTTTTTGGCAGAGGAAGCAGTTGAACAGGATGTGTAGTCTTAATAGGGCCAGTTTGTATGCTTAAAGCCTGAGACTGGCAGTTGGTCCAGGTGGCCCGAACACCTGCCATAGGATTCTAATTGCTTAACGGCCGTATTGTGATGTCATAATCATAATGTTAAGTCAATGGGGAAATTTTGATAGTTTTTAATTAATAGTTTAAAAAGTATAAAAGTTACAAAGCTGAAAAATACATAGCACCCATGTCCTAAGTAAGACCTACGTAACATAGTTTGAATGAAGTTTCTACGTTAAACGGTTGAAGCTGCATTAAGTGCGTTAGAAGAAGAAGAAGAATAAGAACTAGAAAAGCATTTCCTGAAGGAAATACAGTGCATGAAAATGCAAAAATATGATGTAAAATATCATACAGAGTAAAAACAAACTATATTGGTTGCTAGGTAGATGAGGTTTAATATAGTTGGAATGACTGAACAGTTAAATAAGTGGATAGTTTAAATGGTTAAATTATTTAGGTAGATAGTTGACGATAACTGACAGTTGGAATGGCTCTAATGTTTGCTAGCAGTTATGCTAACTATGTTAACAAAGATAATAATGTTAACCAAGTTACTATGCTAACTAGCATGCTAACAATGTTAAAATGCTAAGTATGCTAACCATGTGACTTAGCTAACTTAGCTAATCATTTTTAGCAGTTATGCTAACTATGCTAACTAGCATGCTAACTATGCTAACCATGTTACTTAGCTAACTTAGTTAATCATTTTTAGCAGTTATGCTAACTATGCTAACTAACATGCTAACTATGCTAACCATGTTACTTAGCTGACTTAGCTAATCATTTTTAGCAGTTTTGCTAAAAATGCTAACTAGCATGCTAACTATGCTAACCATGTTACTTAGCTAACTTAACTAACTAGCTACAGTGGGTAAGAGTCATAGTTGATGACAAGTAACAGTTACAATGGCTGAACAGTTAAAAAGTTCAGTAGTTTAAAGGGTTAAATTGTTCAACAGTAAAATATTATAGTGAGGACTTTTATTTTGAAACAGTTTTTGGCAGAGGAAGCAGTTGAACAGGATGTGTAGTCTTAATAGGGCCAGTTTGTATGCTTAAAGCCTGAGACTGGCAGTTGGTCCAGGTGGCCCGAACACCTGCCATAGGATTCTAATTGCTTAACGGCTCTATTGTGATGTCATCAGCCCATGTTAAGTCTATGGGGAAATTTTGACTAGTTTTTAATTAATAGTTTAAAAAGTATAAAAGTTACAAAGTTGAAAAATACAAAGCCCACATGTCCTAAGTAAGACCTACGTAACATAGTTTGAATGAAGTTTCTACGTTAAACGGTTTAAGCTGCATTAACTGCGTTAGAAGAAGAAGAATAAGAAGAAGAAGAAAAAGCCTTGGAATAACAGTACAGTGCATTTTCATGCACTGTAATAAGAAGAAGAAGCCTAGGAAGAACAGTACAGTGCATTTTCATGCACTGTAATAAGAAGAAGCCTAGGAAGAACAGTACAGTGCATTTTCATGCACTGTAAAAAGCCTTGGAATAACAGTACAGTGCATTTTCATGCACTGTAATAAGAAGCCTAGGAAGAACAGTACAGTGCATTTTCATGCACTGTAATAAACAGGCTACACATATAATCGACATTGGTAAGACACATTTTGGCTTGGCTTATTTGGCAATTTGATGATAAACAAGGTAGGATTAATTATTTCATTTTACAAAGGCTACAGAGATAAAGGATTATTGTGCAGGTTTCTGCCATTATGTTATTTAAAATGTATTATGAATGATCAGGGACTGCTGTGTTAGTTCAGGATATCATGACTGTCAGTGAGTGCATGGGCAAATGGAGATGAGGCAGGTCAAGCCTGTTATGACAGAAAAGAGCCACCAGGGAGTGGTGTTACTCTACTGGTTCAATACTGTAGTTATAGCAACTATTACATTGACACACAATCATGTGTGTTTGGACAGGGAATGAAAGTGAATTTAACTCATTTACTCATGTGTTTGCATAAGTGTCTAATTGCATAAGTGGTAATAGTAAGGTAAACTATCAATGGCAAAGGTATGAGTCTGCCTGTCTTTGAAACAGATTATTTAAAATATATATTACTAGAAAACCTGAGTACACATTGGCATGCATCTAGATTAGAATTATTATTAATCACTTTCCCTTACCATTCGATTACAGTTTTCTTATTACTTTAAACAAACAGCAAATGCTTTTGCACATCAATGATACCGCTTGTGCAAAGCTGTCTGTTGTTTTCTACATGATGTATTGCTAATGTCATGTCAGTCAAAATACATTACACAAACACTGCAGTGGTGTCCACCATGAACCAAATGACTGCAGTTGTCTTATAACACAGAGGTAAACTTAGTACTTCCAGTCGTTTACCAGTTGACTATGAATGAAATGCTGTAAAAAGGATCATTACAAACTGAACAGGCATTATGATCGTCTCTCAGAGTGCAGAGATCATGTTTCATTCCCATCCATGAGCTCCACAGATCACTAATGGGGGACATTTACATTAGATCTACATTTAGCAAATGCATTCCCTCATTGACCTACAAGATGGGGAATGTGCACAACATTCTAAATATTGTCTCACTCTCTTGCCTTCGCTTTGGCAATGTCATACACATGTGTATAGTAGCCTACAGAAAATATAACCTCTACTTTGTTTACATTACTGTACTATATAGAAGTATACGCTATGCAGACATTTTATATGCTTATTGTTTCTATGTGCCAGATTCCTAATGGCTTGTAAGCAACAAAAATAAAGATGCTATTCGGTTGCTTCAGTGTACTCGTCTCTCAAACAAGTCACTTCTCCAAAAACAAGTGGACAAACATGCTCAAAGATTTTGTGTGAACAAGGCCGTCTCTTTAGCACACTCAGATGAACAATGAATGACTGTGTGTAGTGAGGTGTGGTGGAGGTGGCGTGATGGAGTTAAGGCCTTTTCTGTCTGATTTCAGTTACACTCTTGTTGGATAGCACACAGGTGACTGAACATCACACCAGAGATTTAAAAACTCCCCAAATCCCATGCAACACCTCACTCTAGAGTGTACCTTTCTGTGGATAATGAGGAGATCAGGGGAAGGAGAATATATTGGAGAATATCTTTGCATGAAGAAGACAGTTATTGGCTATATTTTTAACCATTAACACAACAAAAGGTAGCAGTAGTTAATGCTTTGTGCATTTATTTATTATTTGCCACTGCCACTGCTCTTTTCCCCCCTCATCTTTTGGGACCTAAAATTGTGTCTGGGAAAAGCATGTCATGGTCATGACAAATAAACAAACTATTGCCCTATATGCTAAACGTAACATATAATATAACAAATCATAACATACGTGGTTGATATGTTTTTATTCAATCTCATTGAGAAAACGCACAGTCTTTCCCATCAGATCCTCTACTCACGTCCTGTCTGGTTCCTCTGTTTTGACATTTGACAATCTTTGATCACTATTTATGTTTGTACTTTTCTATAGAGACAGAAGATGGGGAAAAAGCATAGATTGAGTCAAGCTCTTTACCTTTGTGTTCCGTTCCCCCTCCTCGTTGCCCCAAACCCCTTGGAGATCGTCAGACTTTGAGGGTAGATTTCTGTGGGCTTAGTGTTGATGTTGGTGGCCTCTGGAGACTCCCTGGTCTCATGTTGACTTCTAAAAGTCCTACAACGCGCCCAGGACCCCATGGTTCTGCCATTCAAACACCACCAAGTTCAAAAAAAGACCAAAGGGAGGCATCAGATGTGGCGCCGAGCAATGGGGAGAGACAGAAGACGTGCTTGAATTGTACATCAGATGAAAACAAGGATGACACAAGACAGCCATCAAGGTGACAAGAAGAACAGATGGCCCGGTGTTGCTCGTTGGGAAACTGGTGGAGTGTCACTTCTCATCTGAGTTGAATAGCTGGTTAAATGTGGCATGAGGAGAAGGTAACCACAGTCATTGCTGCTTCCAGTTCATTGCAATATTTTGGGTGAGATGTGAAGGATCACGTAATTAATCAAGTTTATCTCGAAAAGTCCTTGACCAAGAATTTACACCCATTAATGTGGAGTATGCTAGCTGTGATGTGCATGTACCATGCCTGCACACACAAACACACACACAGAGTTTTGAAATGATTTGATAATTAGATGAACAGTAAGAGTGATATATTTTTTTGAAAACATTTGCTGTGAAAGTTAACTTTGCAAGTACAAATTTGCATCTTTTAAAGTGCACAGCTCTCTCTCTCTCTCTCTTTCTCTGTTCTCAAAACGTTTATTATCACTGCGGATTATTAGCTGAAGTTTGGGAGGAATCCCACGGTCTCTCACATTTACCCGTGTCTTCTAATTGGGAGCACTTAGTGATCAAACAGTCCCAGTGACCGCTGGAGGTGTGGAGGTCCCGTGGCACGGTGGAGGCCCCGGCATGCGTGGACGAGCCCCGCTTCATTAAAGATGAAAAATCACCACAAACATGTGGGCGCCTGATTGCCTCATGGGGGGTTTGCCTGGTCTGACGGCGGAGGCCCACTGATGTTCTGACTTTACTTCTGAGGGCCTTTCTCTCAGCCCATTAGCACTCCATTACGTCCTGCCAGGAGACTCACACAAAGGGGAGAGTAATGAAGGCTCTCTGGCTGTCTTGCTGCCTTTTCCTCTCTTCTCTTCTCTTCTCTTCTCTGAGCTGCTCTCATGTCAACCATCAAAGGGGTTGAGAGAGACTGGTAAGAAATAAGATGAAGACTAATTTTAATAGAGAGAAAAAAATTCATGATGCGTCTGTAGACAAAGGTACCGGGTGAGTCAAGGCAATCAGGAAGTGTGGCAGAGATCATGTTTCATTCTCATCCATATGCTACACAGATCACTAATGGGGAACATTTACATTAGATTTACATTTAGCAAATGCATATTCCCTCATTGAACTACAAGATGGGAAATGTGTACATAGTTTTAAATAGTCTCGCCTTCACTTTGGCAAAGTCATATACTTCTTTTTATTATTTATGTAATATAAGACATTCCTCTATAAAACTTTGCTCCTTTGATCTATGTATTATGTATAATCTTTTTTGCTTGCCTCAACTGTAAGGCACTTTGAGTCAACTCCTGTTTTTTTTTATGTGCTATACAAATAAAGGGACTTGACACACTTCCTGATTGCCTCGACTTGCCCAGTACCTTAAGTCAAGTCGAAGCAATCAGGAAGTGTGTCAAAACTGCTCACTTTTAAAAACCACTAAAGATCCAAAGCTTTAGAGCAATTCAGATCTACATATGTGGTATGTGGTGTATAGGTGTATTGTATAGTCGTATTCAAAGTTTATGTCAACAAAGCACATTTGTAAGTGCGAAAGATCCATTTTCTTTCTCGATCTTCAATGACAATACAACTGTCATACTTTTTACTAATATATATGACAATACGATAGAACATAACTGAGGTTTAGTTGCATGTATTGAATATTCAATACTCTATTGAGATTGTTCACTTCTTTTTAAATGTATCAAAATGCCAATGTCCAACTTTTATTTAGAGGGATGGGCTGATCTCCATTTCTGAAAATATAATGAGAAAGCTGACCTGGAATCTTTCCCAGATTTCCCAACTGTCATTGCAGGTGGGAGTTACAATCAAAGACATCAAGTTTTTTTTTAAACAGCCTTTCTCAGTATATCAGAGAGGGAGACAGGAGAGTCAAGCCTCTTTTAGATTTTAAAAGGACAAGCTGTCATTGAATTTGGGCCTGCATGCTTGATATAGCTTTTCAATAGCATCAGCCTATCCACATTTCTTAAAACAAAGAATATTGTAAAGGCCTGGCATTAACAAACAAGCCTTAATATGTATGGTGGTCATCAATTCTCTCACAATCCTTCATGTATCATCCTTTTGTATTTTTGTCTTTCTATTTTCCTATGCTACGATATAGAAGGCAGGAAGTAATATGTGCACTGTATATAAAGACATACACAAACACCCACACAAAGTCTCAGCTATTGGGTGCGATAGAGAAGCTCGAGTGAGCAGTATGATGTGACAACGTGACTAAAACCGACTTCTGTAAAGCCGTCGTCCCCAGAGCTTTCCAGCGCGGTTCATTGGTATTCATAAAGCCATCGAGCGATGGGCACAGCGCCGTAATGCAGAGACGGGGCAGCACCTCGGTGCACTTTTTGTTTTCTCTTCTCACAATTCTTTTGTTTCTTATCTGCCGCACCCTCCTCTCAGGTCCTTTGTTGTGCTCTTTTCAGCTGTGTTTCCTTCCATTTTGCCTTTATTTGTCTTTGTAATTTAACCACTCTTTAGTCCATATCTCTCCTACCTTGTGTGTTTGAAGAACCTTGCATTTACACTGCTTGTCTGCCTCCACAAACAATACTTTGTCTTTATTGGGCATGCTGCCAGGGGTTCACTGGTGCCATTCTGCTATCTGTGTTTGTTAGTGCGTGCTTTACACAGATATATCTTTATGAAGCCCCATACCATCTTTCAGAGTCTCTCCATCACCGGCTCCCCTAGCCACTCACAACCCCTCTGTTAATATATATCCACAACTTTTGGAAACTTTCTGTCTTTTTTCACTTCTCAACCGGAAGCTTCGCATCTCACTCCTGCGTTTCACCCGCTTCTCTGCCTGCTTCTCTGAGCTTAGCCAGAGGAAAGCGGAGCGGCGCACAGTGAACGGAACAAGCCCAAGTCTCCGAGCAGCCTCTCGCCTCCAACAGACTATTCCCAAAGTCTTCCACCCTCCAGAATGACAAATCTAATTGCCTCCTTTTGGAGCCGGAGGGTGAATCTAGGACTTGACCGATTCTCCATTTGAGCTGATGAAAAGCGCACTTAAATATATTAAGAGGATTCTAATAGGCTTAATTTGGAGTATTGTGCAACATGAAGGTAATTTAATAGCTTTTTGGGATATACACGTAAAGATTACACAATGCCTTCCCTGTCCCATTGTCAGGAGACTATGCAGATAATTATGGGATCTTAAAATATGACGCAAGTCTTTCAGAGAGGGAATTGTTTGAAAATGATTCCATGTCCATGAAGCTCCTGCTACCTTTCACACAATCATCCCTATTAAGTAGGCTACTTCTGTCATTTCCTGCTGACAATTCACAATTCAAACCTACAGGATTGTAGAAATTCTGCTTTGTTTTGCGATTTGAAGAAGAGTCAAGAGCGTATATGTGTCTGTGTCTTTGAGTATAATGTGGACATCTTTGTTTTTGGTTATTAAGTAGGCATGTGTGCTCTTTTGCCTTTTTGAGTGATCAATTGCGTGTGTGTGGGTGGCTGAATGTGTGCATGAGAGAGAAAGAGATGGAGAGATACTCTTTAGTAGCAGTTGATGTGATAAAAATGGAGAAAAAATATGTTCCCTGGAGAATAAACTTGCCTGCAATTTGAAGCGAGCGTAGGTTTATAACGGGCCACTGAAAAGCACATGAATCCAACTGCAGGAGGCCTCTCTGTTTATTAAAGAATGGACGACTATAAGCCAAAGCCTCTGCTAAGCCATCTTCTTCCCAATGAGAGCCAAAGATGGAGACAGACAAAAAGAGAACTGCGGAGAGGGAGGGAGGGCTATTAAAGGAGTGAACAATCCATGCTGCACACACTGCAGTTTTGTGCACTCCTTCCTCCATGTCTGGCTTCGCCCGCTCTCCTCCGTCCACGCTCTGAAAAATGAAAACTATTATTCATCAGTGGATTTAAAGCTTTACACAATGGGCACACTGCTGCGGTTACTTTTTACCTTCTTCCAGTTCATTTGAACTCATCCTCAGCTGCAATGTGTTTGTGTGTGTATGCGTATGGGGACGTGTAATTGGGTCCCTATATGGTCATAGGTCACACTTCCTTTGTGTAGTTGCGGAAATAAAAATGTAGACACAAACACATGCACACACTAGAACAAAGTTCATGTTACATTAAAAAAATGTCTTTTGAAAGACTGCATCAAAGTTAGTCTAACTTCACTAATTAGGACATCACACTTCTGATTATTCACCTCCTCTGAGTTAGAGGCTGGGTGAGTGATTAAATAAGACCTTGTTGTGAGGGGCCAGCCAGAGAAACAAACTCACTGTACCATCAAAGAGTAAATAACGAGATGGGGAACCTTTTCGAAAAGGGCTGCGCTTGACCCTCTGCTGGTGTCTGGGTTCAGGAGTCATTAGGAAGAAGCTGGGAAGAATAGCAGTGTGTTGCGTGGGCTAATTTCCATCCATCACCTATCTCCTGGCAAAGTGGCTCTAATGAGGGACTGGCTGTGGGAACCAGCTGTGGAGCCACAGGACTCTGTGAACATGCGGAGTCCTATGGGAGCAGTACAGAGCGGAGCCCTTGTGCTGCAAATGCCAGTCTTCTCTACCAAACACAAAGAGAGAGCAGCTGGGGCTGGCGCAGCGGATCAGGCCCGAACAGCGGTGAGTGTGGTGCGGATCTGGACCGGATGAGGGCCATGGTTCCGGCTATACTGGGTCATCAGGATTTCATTTGTCTAAACAGACACAGACAGCCAGCTGTCGAAAGGATCTGGGCAACATGTTTGACATATTTGTGACACATCGCTCAAGGGGCTTTCAGATTTGAGTTGGAGATTGGGGGGGCATAACAATTTTGCAACTGTTGTGCTGTCACCATTTCTGTGTGTCTATCATTTATAACAGGCCAGGACTTGGGTAAACTAGTCATATCTTTTGGCTTCTCATAAGCCCCAAGAGTTTTTCATAGTCATAATTGGTCATAGCTGATTATAGATGACTGTTGATGATGCTGTGTCCATATGTCCATATGTTCTAGCACTGTATGTCTTTTGTGGCATAGGTAGTTGGGGGGAAAAGATGAAAAGCTGACAGATGACAGACTTTCATACTCATGTCCTCTGCTTCTCGAAATCCTGCAGAGCTTCAAAAGAGGGACCACCATTAGGATTTCAGAACATTTCAGTAGATGGGGAGGGATAGTCTTTTTGTGCCCGACGAATTAGTTGAGGTTTACTTTGATTATTTCTGTTTGCTAGGGTGCTAGTTGCTAGTTGCAAAGCGAACAACTCATATTTCACCAGGACCATCTGCTTCTAAAGGAGGAAGCAATGAATGGTAATGAAAAAGCGCAAGCAATATTGTCAGCACTTGAAACAGAATGCAAACTTTCAGAATTCCTCTTTAAAAGGAATGATTCAAAACAAAGACTGTCACAGATATTTTTCCAAACTTAAAAAGAGTGTCTCTTAAGTCTGAGGTCCCCTTCTGAAAAAAAGAAAAAGCTTTGGAGAGATTTTGCTCACTTTTTTGCTACAGAACTGAGGTTTCTTTTTTATTCCCTCCCTCTGTATTTGAACCTTCAGGCGTTGGTGCATTCTAAGGAGTCGTCTTCGCTGGTTAATTCGGTGCAGCGCCCCTCTGTGCCTTTGATAACCTCAGAGCTGGGAAAATATATCTTTATATTTAAAAACACCACCTGGGTTTGTAGGGAATCAAACTAACTTTTTTACCAGGTTCAGCTCAGATCATGAGCCTGACTGTGCGCATGTATTTTTGGACATATGCATGTGCGAGGCACTCTGAAACAGTGCACAGACTCTCTCTCTTTCACACACACACACACTCACACACACACACATGCATACATGTCTACCAAACAAACAACACAACAAACAAATAGAGAAATATGAATACAATCTACAGCAAATGTGTTAGAGTGTCTGATTTCGAGTGTGTGTGGTGCACACATGAAATAGCATGGAATAGGAATAGTGTTTATTGAAAGGAATAGCCTTGGGGCTTGCAGACAGTCAAGGGCGACACAAATAATTTCTTTGTGTCTACGGAAAGAACACCACCCTGCCTTTCTGGTTGGCTGAATTGTTATGTTTTTCTTTTATAAAATCAATGTGTGAGAGACAAATAACTCGTATGCGTACATTTACCCTCTGTTGACTATTTACATTCATTAACATATTGAAAACATTTTTTTTACATTTTCCTTAAAAGACTAAAGTTAAAGATTTAGGGCCCTATCATGACATTCTGAAGTGCATCGTCACTCGTCAAAAGCTTATTGCAGCTTATTACAGTTATATGCAATCACTTTCACTATTGACTGACAATGGGTTACCATCGAAAACATAGGCTGAAAAAAGCAACACTTACCCAAATATTGCTCAAATGACTGAACAAAACAACATTTATCCTGCAGAGGAGTTGCTTATATCTCCTGACAGTGCGTCTTCAGCTGTGCTCCATACGTGTCTCTCGCCTCTCCCCTAATTACTTAATGAGATGTACATTATTTCGTAATATCTTTATTCTAATTATGTTTCCCATTGTAATCGTGCCATTTGTAATGTTTTGCATGGACGTGCGCTAGTGTGCGTTCATGAATGATAGAAGGATGGTGTGTGCACCTGCCAATATCTGACTGTTGGCAATGCGCTCTTAAAATAACATATAAACAACTCGCCATACACTTCTGACCAGGTAGCGATTTTTAGACAATGCGTCAGGGCCCTCCCTAGATTGTTAATTGCCACACCCCAGGGCGCATTGTTTAAAAAATAAATGTTCAAAATACCGAATTAAACTTTGCGCGGGTGGAAAACGAGTTTTATGCCATGTGCCAGTGTGCAAAATACAGCCCCTAGCTTTCACTGCCTTGACCTATGTTTAACCAGAAATGTATTCTTGCATTACGTACCCTTATAATCAACACACTTCATCTTAAATGATTCAGAGCCCGATCCCCCATCACATGATATCTGATGCTGCAATCAGATCCCGGCATGAGACTCACTCGGCCATTAGGATGCAAAGCTAGTGGTCTGATCTTGCAAAGGCACATCACATCGTCTGTATGGACGTCTGTGTGGAGGAGGAGGTGGTTGCTTTGCATTGATGTTGGTTAGTAAGTCAGCACCCTCAGGAGAGTCCTACTGCGTCAGCACAGAGAACTCTACCTCTCTGCCCTAATCCAGGCCGTCATCACGCAGGGATGTCCTGATGATGGATTAAGCTGTGAGATTGGAAGTGTGGGAATGCGACCGCTGTGAGCTGGAAGACAGAGCTAAAGGGGGAGGATCATCAGATCAGCTATGATCACCGGCTTTCCCAGATTAATACAACCTCTCACGGCATTTATTTAATGGCCTTGTTTTTGTAGACGCTGTCTTGCTGTGTGAACACACAGTATTTAGACCTCATTGCGATTTGCAGTATAAGCTATAAAGTAGCAAGCTGCTAGTGCCGCTAGCTATAACATGCACATTATTTTTTCATCACCAATGAAAAAGTTGTTGACAAAGTTGTAAACTAGCTTGCTATTGCTGCAGAAGAAGGAGACACTTAAAATGTGTTTGATGCTGTGAACTTGTCAGGTGAGGCCAGGTCATCATCATGAATATCAGGGTCAAAATATTCATTAATATTCAATGATTTATTTCATCTAGGAAAAGTAAAGGTTAGTGCACCAGATTTAAGAATCTATTTCAGAAATCTTCTGGTATTTTATCATGGGAAACATGGTTTATCACCACAGCAACAACATTTGAAGAAGTAACCAATTTGACATAATGTCAAAAATGCCTATGCTGTGTCAAGATTGCAGTTAGCATGCAAACCAGCTAGCGCCAGGCTAGCTCTTGTAATACCCCTCTATGGAAGATTGTTGTGTTAGCCTGGAAACACCCAGACCGTCACAATTGTACAATTGGGAGCGGGTCTGGAAAAGGATAATTGACTTATGACTTCCAGCAGGGGCAGAACTAGCAGTGAAATAAAAATTAAATTGGTACATTAAACTCTTACCAAATTGTTTCAAAAGTGTAGCAATCTTGTAAACGAAGGTTTTAAATGCAGTAGTTTACTCGATTACAAAGAAATACATGTGTGTGTCTGATTAGCAATTAGTATTTGCGTGCGGGTGTTGAAAAATTAAACACTACAGAATACCACATAGCTTTTAAAACAGAGAGAGCATTATTACACTTTTCAAGTATAGTTCTCCAAAAATATAGTGTTCTGTGGTCACAAAATCACAGCCATCTGAAAGGCTGCCCAGGGGCATCCTACCCAAGGCAACATTTGAAAGGGCCCCCATACACTCCCCAGAAACAAGAAATCTCTCACTTGAAATCATTTTAGGCATAATATACGGGGGTGCCACTGAGAGGGCAGAACACCTACTGTGATATTTGAAAAAATTGTCCACACACTCAAGCAGCTATCAAAGTATGTTCAGGGGGAGGAAATCACCTCTCTCTCTGAATGCTTTTGGCTCTTCACTGACGTTAAGCTGGACAATTTGCTAAATTCAGTACTGGCTCAGAGCCTCAAGTTATGTTTGAAGTAAACAAATGCCCAGATGCAACACACAACTGTAGCAAAAGTCATCAGTTTCTATAAATAAAGTTTTTGTGCTTTGTGAACTTGCCCAAATCTCTATTGTAATATATGTTACATGGTTCTGTATATTGTTTCTCATGCAGTAATTGGTGTAACATACCTGCAGACTTTGCTGAACTCTTTCCCTGTGTGTGTTTTGATTGATAGCCCTGTCCGTTGTCTTTCAGAATAAATGCTGACAGATCGGCAACTCTTCGCCTCCTCTGCATCTCTACTAGCTAAAGACTGTTTTAGTATTAAAAATTTAATTATTGGGTGATTGACTGATTAAAGTCGATTACACAACCAATCAGGTCAATGAGGCATCTTTACCAGTCTATCAATCACATTGCTCTGTGTAGGTCAAGGACGTGTGTATGGGGAGGAGAGGTCTGGACATCCTTTGCTGGAAGGGCGAGTGGCCCAGATTAGTCACAAAATTTAAAGGAGAATTCCGGTGTGATATTGACCTAAAGTGTATTGAAACACGATACCGAGTGTGAACGTATGTCTCATAGCCCATCTCGGCTTGTCCCCTGCACTCCAAAATCTGGCGCTAGTTAGCCGATGCTACCAACAGCTTTTTCAATAGTGGTGCTTCGGCATCGGGCTAGCCATGCAAATAAATCACTGTTTTACACCCATTTACGAGGCTCAATGTATCTCCACACTTCATTGGTAGACTTCCGAGGGCCCTGACATTTAAAACGAGACATTGAGAACTTTGAAAAAGCACTGGTAGTTTACTTACAAGACGATTTATACAGACAGTATCTTCACGAAGTTTAGCGTTTGCAGCCATCTTGAATTTAGTCACGATAAGTCGAGCAACGAGTAAGAATGAACAGCTATGATAAGGGATCAGATTCCAAAAATAATTCAGTGGAAATGCATGGATTCCAGTTGCTGCTACTGGAAGAAACTGGAA
Organism: Alosa sapidissima; assembly: GCF_018492685.1. Taxonomy (NCBI): domain Eukaryota; kingdom Metazoa; phylum Chordata; class Actinopteri; order Clupeiformes; family Clupeidae; genus Alosa; species Alosa sapidissima. The sequence continues at coordinate 7,558,580 of NC_055971.1, read as the reverse complement.
TCCATGCATTTCCACTGAATTATTTTTTGAAATTATAAATGAATTTGGGATAAAAAAAAACAGTGAAAAAACCAGACGGATAGATGGAATCTAATCCAATCCAATCTGAATTTAATAACATTCAGATAATTTCAGATGCTTGATACAGACTGTGGTAAGAACAGCACTTGCCTCAATTTGTCATATTTACAGGAGTCACTTAGAAAATGTTGTCCTGTGGAAAATGTTGGACTTGTTAATTAGCTTATTTTGGCCCTCTTACTGAAATTACACATACATCTGAATAATACTTGTTCTGTTGTTCATTTGAAATCCATTTTCTAACCTGCATATAAAAGGTTTCATGTGCAGCGGTGAACACCCACTTAACATTCTGCTTGTAACATCAAGCAATAAATGAATCCTCATTTTTGTCCTGCGAAATACGAATGGTTGAGTATACATAATGAAGTTTATGTTTACTGAGGACTGCACTTTGCATAAAATGACAGCAAGTGTTTGTGCCAACACTAAGCTTGTCACAAGTGATGCTTCTGAGATGGAGGAAATTGCCCATCACAAACAGTCATTCACCGTCTCCTGGCTTGGCTGATGAGGAAAGCTTAGATCTCACTGTTGATCTCACACAGAAATATTTGAGAAGCCATCTGGCTCAGGGCGTCTCGCCTCCTGTCTGAAAACTCTTCCTTCTCTCTACTTAGTCATAGCTATGTCTTGATGTCCAGCCCTTCACTGACCAACAGCAAATGGAGGAATAGCATGTGAGCCAACATAACAGCTGCATATGTGAGATGGAGATGGTTTGTACTGCTGTTTGGCATACTGTGCAATTATTGAAGCTTTAATGTGTCCTTTCCCCCTAAAAGATGGCCATGTAAGCTGAGCTTTCAAAACGTTTTTGTTTTGCATCTGCTGTTTTTTCCTAACCGGTAAGAGACCAAAGTAGGTGCAGCAATAATGTTTAAGAATGTAACATCATGAGACTTCTTTTATTATTGTAAGAAATGGCCAATAACTGGAAGTGATGGATGAATTATGGATTCTTAAGAGGTTGTGTGTGTGTGTGTGTGTTTCTAGTTTGAAATCTGTATCCTCCTGGGAACATGCTTTCATATAGCATATACAGTCCTTACTAACGACAGGGATTGTGAAGCACGAGGCCCTAAACTGAACTAAATTCTGACTCAGCACTTTTGAAAAAGTCAGTGTGGCTAAAAGCAGTCTCTGTGGACATTTGTGTGTGTGCATGTGCAGTGTGTAACATATGTTTGTTCGTAATTTCTAAATAGTGAGAGATATCTTAGTATTCCTAAATCTCTGTGTGTGTGTGTGACATATGTTTGTTTGTCATGTCTAAATAGTGGGAGATACTGTATCTTACTATTCCTAAAACTGTGTTTGTGTATGTGTGTGTGGTTGTCTGTATGTGTGAGGATGTGTGAGAAAGATAGAGTTTAGCAGCCTACCAGATGGAACATAACCCAAGAAGTGTGCAAATACGAAGCTGCATAAAATTTAAGTCCACTGAAATGAACCATCACCTACCTGTTCCTCATCCTGCCATTGGCCATTAGCACAAGTAGAGGATCATTAGGCTTTGGCTGTCCAATGTGTCACTACGTAGAGTCCAGGACAGGATTGATATTGACTAGGAAATGCCACAGGACTCAAATGACTCAGCCAGGAGCACTGACCTTTTTATTTCCTGTGTCACTACAAAAGGAAACTTCTTTGGCATGTGTTTATGTCCCTCAGTCTCATCAGGAGCTCACTCGATATCAGCTAACTCAGAATCGGCAATCCCCCACCCACTTTCCCCCCTGAATAATCTAAAAGTTACTGCTGATAAGCTCCCAAACACAGGTTTGCAGGTTGCTTACTCAGCCCACTGTCTTAATAAAACTTCAAAACACATCACATTGGCTAGTATACTCAACATACTTCAGCAAGTGCACATGTAACTACAGCCATCTTAACTACATTAGCATAAGAAGATATTTGGTTAAAGAATATGCAAATCCAATGCAAATGAAGGTGAGTGTATTATAACAAAGTTTTCTTTCTTAATAAACAACTCTTTACAGTACAGAACAGATGGCTGCTAACTGTAGACCATATCCATGGTATATCCACGGTATTGGATGCTCTTGGATAAGGGGAATCAGTTCATGATAAGGAATATATCAGTCCAGGCACTCCAAATACGGTGACAGCGAGGAAGGGATGTACTACTCTGTGAGTAATCTATTGACAGTCTTATACTCACAGTATGGTACAGTATACATTTTTTACCATGTCCATGTGAGGAGGGCTTCTTTTACGTCGGCCACACAAGACAACGCAGGACACAAATATGCTATCAGAGTGGCGAACCCGAACTACCCCATGGCAAGGCATTTTAGCGAGTGCCATAATAAAAATTACTCTCTGTTATGTAAGGCATTGAGCATGTTAGACCTATGGCGAGAGGTGATAATAGGCTACAGAGATTAAAATAAAAGGGAGTCCTTTTGGATACATCACCTACAGTAAATGCTATGGAGCATCCTGGTCTAAATAAATAAACTGATTTTACTTGTTTTTGTGTATAACTTTCTTGGAAAGGATTGAAATGGTGTGTCTTTGTATTTTACTTTGATTTCTTTTCTTTTGTTATGGGGCCTGTTGAGTTATGGTGCCTATATGCCTATAGCCTGTGGGGAGGACACCATGACCTGATACTATATAGGTATCGTTGTGTGAATACAAAGCCCTGATGAGGACCCCTGCGTTAGGTTGAAACATGTTGGGTTTTTAATATGAAGTAATCAGTTACAATAAAGGCTTTTTTAAATTATCCGTCCTTTCTCTTTACTGTTTTATCAAACTGACATTCTGGTAAGTAGACTGAATTAAATGCATTTCATTAAAAGTTGTTTGTGAGTCTTTTTGTGTTTTTTGAACTTTTGAGTGTGTGTGGATGTAGAGGCAAGAATGGAGTGTGCCAGAGCATGTCTTTTGTAAAGACGAATGAACCCCCCAAAACTCAGTCTGAGTTTGTACCTCTATTGACTCCGGAGGACAATCTTAAAGAAAATGGGCCACAAAGTTTCTGAATGCAAAACAATGACAAAGCAAAGAAAAATAATAAAAAATGTCTCACTGAAACCAGGGTGACTAAACAGAATGTTTGAAGAGATGTGGGAGCAGAAACACAAAGAGAATCAAAGTTTGCCATCTACTGGCATCATCCTTTTTGTGATGGCGGTAGGGTGGGGCAAGTACTCTCTTACCCTGCAGTCAACCATTTTGGCATGTCCTTTCATTCTCTCTCTCCTACTCCCCCCTGTGTCTCTCTTTCTCTCTCTCTCTCACACACAAGCACACACACACAGGTCTGAATTTGGTGAAGCTCTCTTTCACTCTGTGTTTCTTGATAAAAGCCGTTATTTATTGCTATGCTGCAATGTGTCCCCTCCAGCGAGGAGTCAGCCTGTTTAATTATGGCACAGCAGAATTCAGATTTTTCCTCCTGCACCGATATTCAACCGGGCACCTCATTATTTCTTACTGGAGTGCACATGAAAGGGACCCCATGGCAGCAAGCAAAGCACAGCCTAATTAATCTTAATACACTTATTCAAGTTACTGTTGCCAACACAGCCCATTTACACACATGCATATTAACATGTGTGTACACATGATGTTGACAGCAGTTGCAGCAGTCAGACTCAGCGTGAAGTGCGAGTGGATGTTTTGAAATGAGACCACAAATAATACAGAATAACCTTGTAAGGGGTTGAGTTTTCCTGGTGCCTGTGCATTAATTAATATGGTGTATACATATACACAATGATCAACATTATTTGTAATAATTTTAGATCTCTGCTGTATTGCAGATGTGTGTGAGAGAGAGAGAAGGAGAGAGAGGGAGAACAAGAGAGAGAGAGGAATAGAGGGAGTGAGAGGGAGGGAAACAGGGATCGTGTATTCCTTTTCCTGCTTTGGTCAGGTGTACAAACATCTGCCGTTCCAGGTGGTTGGGAAGGACGTGGACTTTGAGACACAGTCTGATGCCGCTCCAAATTACTAGGAACCCATCCTAACATCAGTGCCAAGATCTGTGGCGCTGCTGCGCTGCCTAACGAGCTGACATCTATCGATTTTCCCCACAACGTTTCTTCCTTCTTAATATGAGAGCTTAACCTCTCCAAAGGCCTTTGATTCCGAGTATGAAAGTAAAGCCCCTCTTTCCCCGGGTCCGCACAATGCTTTAATCCACAGGGCAAGCTCACTGCACTCAAGGACAAAGGACACTTTTACAGAGGGCTTGTAGGAGTCTCCGATGGCTACTGTAATAAGCGCTTTGATGCTTTTTTTTTTTCGTTGTCGTTCTTTGTCTTGATTCTTCTTCATTCGATAAAACACCCCTTTTTATCTCCACGAGCTGTGTCCACTCACACGGGGCCATTTATGTGGCTTTGAGTGAATAATGGACGAAACCGCCATGTTGGCATCATAAGGATGTGCTCTCACTGTGTTCCACACAGACTAGGAGTTTTGGTTCATTCCTTTTTAAAAAAGGTACAGGGTGCCTCCTTCTGTGTCAAAGCGAGAGATAGAGAGAAAGAAAGAGAGAGCAATGGCTGGGAGTGGTGTATGTGTGATGGATATAAAAGAAGTAGAATGCAGAGCAGGGGTGATGATAGAGCAGGCAGAAATTGCAGCAATTTTACAGCCCGTTAAACTGTTATGGCCTCATCATACAGAGGTTGAGCCCAGGCATTCCAGCCAGTAAGAAGAAACAGGTGGGATATGTTCAGAGACTGTGTTTTACCCTCACATACTGTCCTCTCTCTCTCTCCCTCTCTTCCTCATCAAGGGTGGCTGTCCTGCTGTGAACTGAGGGAGGTTGAGGGGCTTAGGTGGCGGAGGGTCGATGGGAGGAAGATGATGGTTCTGGTGTGGCTGGTGGTGGTTGGTGGGTGGGATGAGGGTGGGGAGTTGTTGTGGATGGCAGACCAGAAAGGCCGTGTCTATGTTTTACTGTATCTGCGATGCTGACAAGAGGCTGGGTCTGACGCAATGGCGTGCAACACAAACACAATTTCTCTTTCTCTTCCTCTCTCACGCCTGTGTCTGCAGACGCATGCGTCACTGAGCCACGGCGAAGACAACACAAATGTCATGTCAAGCACGGCCGCAGACGGTGCCAACGAGGCTTTTGGAACGTTTTATTTCATTATTTTCTGAGGCCGCGCTTGTTGACAGAAATGAGCGCTGAATCAGAGCACTGCAACCATCAAGTGCAGTTTTGATCTCGGAGGCAGATTTTTGGGGTCTGGCAAAGAGAACACAGCCCGTGCCTTCATGCACTTCCAAAGAACTAAAGTGAATGGCTGCTGTCTGATAGTGAACCACTCCACACTTCAATCTAAGCTCTTTGATGTCAAAGAGCACATCCTAAAAAGGAGAAGTTCCACATGTATTGTGATAGGTGACTGTACCGGTATGAGAAGCTGAAATGATCCCTCTTTTTTTGTTGCGTGTCTGTGTGTGGGATAATAATCGATTTGTGGCTTCCAGTCCAAATACAATTTGTAATCCTCCGTCCTCCAGAGTCTGACCACCTGCAAATCAATACAGTATGTTGTGGCTACCTGCTGTGTTCTCAGGTAGACAACCAAACTCTGATGTCCTCAGAGAGTGGAACAAGGATTAGACACTGCTGTGGTCTTGATCCCATTGTTGAAATAAAAATGCTTATTAGAGGTTCATTTTTTGGGTCCGCTGTGGGTTGCACTCTGTGCATAGATAAATGCGCTATATAGTTACTTACTTACTTTGGTTGTGCGTACTGTACATGCTTGGCGGTCTTAGCTGACTTGTAATATGTAGTAGGCTAGTAGGCTTGGAGTGGAGAGGTGGGGTGTTGATTATGCTCAACACCTGTTAATGTTGACAATTGAATTTCCCCTTGGGGATCAATAAAGTATCTATCTATCTATCTATCTATCTAAAGGTCTTGGATTGAAATAAAAATGTCCATGTAAACGCAAACGTAAAAATTTGGGCCATTCAGTTTGGTGTGAAAAAATGTCAATGCTAGTGAAACTACTAAGGTTCTGTGAAAATACAATCCACATCTATCTATAAAGCAAGAAGCGTCTGTGTGTGTGTCTGTGGCACACATATCTCGCTGACCGTTTGTCAGACTGACCTAAGATTTCGTATGTGGCTCGCGCATGGCACAAAGGTGTGCACTCTCGATTTTGAAGATTTTTGAATTCATATTTCAAAATATGCTTATTTACGTAGGACGTTTATCGCTGCACTGCACTGTTTCCAAGGGGACCAGTTTCAGGGGAGCTCCACCCCATGGATCGTGTACTGACAGGTCTCACTTTGATGATAGTCAGTCGTAATTAAAAAAACGGATTACTCGGGAACCGCTTGTGGGTTAAGATGCAATATGGTTACTCCCTGTATGCAGTTTGCTTGCATAAAATGATTATGCGGATTTTGCAACAACACGCCAACAAACACGGGTATGTAGTGACAACTCAAAATAAAAGTATATGTGCAATAAACTGACGCTTTGAATAGCCCAGGCTACTTTGGACTTGAGACTTTGACTAAACAAACGACAATTCCGACTGCAAGGTCCCAAATTGAAACGAGCGATAGGCTAATTCCACATAGCTAGACAACAACAAGTGGCAGACTGAGCGACGTCACTTATGCTAAAGACTGTTTTTGAGTCACATCGTTTAGGGCTGCACGATTATGGCCAAAATGATAATCACGATTATTTTGATCAATATTAAGATCACGATTATTTATCACGATTATTAATTAATTTTAGTGACAAAAATATTTTTTCTCTTAAACATATTGGACTTGCTATCTGGCTCACCCAAATTCTTCCCCTCACATTTACTCCCCAAAATTACAGCAAATATAGATTGACTGCGACTTCCAAACTTCCAAACAAATGTTTTGAGCGTGCTACTTTGTTAATATTTGGGGAAACGTTAACGGCAACACAGTAATTACAACAAAGTAATTTTGTTGTAGAAAATGAATTTCTTAAGAAATACGGTTAATTTGATGCTTTTTAATTCATTTATAAATGGTGCACTACACTTTAAGACCCTTTGCCAGCTCCACTCAAATAGCCTATGGCTAGTGCTGTGCCTTTGGCTGTGCCAGCTCACAGATTGTAAATGGTCAGTAGTGGGAACTGTTGCCATTGCGCTCTCACCCTAGCCTAGAAATCTAGACACTACTCTCACCCTCTTGTGCACGCTCAAATGCGTTCCCAATTAAATGGAGTAGCTATATCTGCTGCAATGGAGATGCTATGTATCTCGATGTAACAAGCTGTTTTGACATTAACATTGTAAACGTTCTTTAGGAAGAGTGTAAAGCAGTTTGCAGTAGCCTAAAGTTAACCACAACGTCATCTGTCGCTGGAAAAAAAATAGCGAGTGGCCTATGATAACCTAATTAAATGCTTGGCAGGCCGGATTAAAGTGTGGCGGGCCGAAACTATGATAAACTAATAAATGCTCGGCGGGCCGGATTGAAGTGCCTGGCGGGCCGCAGTTTGGACACCCCAGGTTTAGTCATTCGTTGATATGTAACACTGACGTGTAGGCTACATTTTCATTATTGTTCACTCGTTTTGAGTAGGCTGTGTCTTGAAACGCATTGTAGGTTGCAATTGCACATGTAGCTTATAAAATACATTAATATAATTCACGGATCCCGTCGTTAGCTCAACTCTTATTAGGCTATAGGCTATATCGTAGAAAGCAAACAAGGACTAAAAGTTAACGTGATAAAAAGGCATGTGTGGTTTATGTCATGTGATGTGTTTCACGGTATGAGTTGAGAGCCCTGCTTTGCTTATGTTGGTTAACTTCACTTGCCTGAAATCCGAAATATTTTCGAACAACGGATGATCCGTTTCGAGGGACAAGGGACAAGCTCTTGGCCTTCTGCTGTGCCACACATTTGATTTTTGATCGTCGTTTTTTTGTATAGTCTAACTAGCCTACTAATAGTTAACATAATTCTACTAGTCCACAGTGCATCCAAACTGAGCAGTGCATCAGGCTGAGCAGTGCAGGGAACAGCTGTCATTGGTAGGCTGCATGCAGGCACATGGTCAGACAGGTTTAAGGAGCGCTTGATTTGTATTTTAGCGGATTGTATGGGTTGCCAGGTTGGTCCTATGGGTAGAGCACGCATTTTCGCTCAATCACGCAAATTTGATCGTGGGAAGCCAAAATCGTGATCGTGATTAAAATTCGATGGTTTGTCTTCAGTATTAGGAAGTTATTCAGTAAGCTTAATACACATTTAGCCTTAAACAGTTCAAAACAGTTGTTAGGCTTATGTCATTCTGATCTGTAGAAATGTCACATGCAGCCATGCCTACATTTATTAGGCCTACACATATGATTAGAGGCCACATTAATTATAGGCTAATATATTATAATATTCAGTATTCATTATTGAATGCTTAGCTGGAATGATGTTTCCCTATCATCCTATTTTTTAAAGCAGGCATACCTGTGGGCATGTAATTGGGCTACGGGTTTTCTTCAGGAATGGCATGTTTGAACGGGCACTGCACTAGTTACATCAAATATGGTTTTGTTATTGGAGGTGACGATGTTGAGCCCAAAGCCCAGTATGTTAAGTGTGGCTTAATGATGTCAAATGAGACACTGAAGCCTTCAAAACTGAAGTGGAATCTGGAGACAAAACACGCAACTCTGTCTGGCTACCTCAAAAGACTTCAGTTACAGACAAAACTCTAGCACAAATTAAGTATCTTTTTAATGGGCCCCGGCCTGTTGCAAGAATGATAGATGGGCCTTAAAGCAAAAAAAGGTTGAGAACCCCTGTATGAGGCTGCATGCTATACAAATGTTAGTGCTCAGGAAGGAATACAACCGGAAACTAAATAAAAGGAAGCCCTCTGTCAGAGTCAAGATAAACCTCCCTTGCACAGAGACCGTATCAACCATGCCACGGCGGGCTAAATATCTATTTTCTCTTTTGAAGTCTTCTCTTTAGTCCCACATGCATGTTTTGAATGAAAAGACGTCACATTAGCCATAGTTTCACTTTACAAATGTAATTTAATTGGTGAAAAGATGTAGTATGACTTTTTCTCACAATGTCAGAGTTGCCGAATTTCCTCTGTCAACACAAATTAACTCAGTTCTGTTCATAGCCTAGCTGTTTCACTATCAACACATACTTTTTTTTATTTGCAATTGGCTAAAAAGACCTTACATGATACATTACGACTGCATACAGAGAAGCAGTGCGTTCATTCATTGAGCCATCTGGGATGGCAATCTAAAATCCTGTAGTGTGTGGGTTCCCATTGATTTTTGTGTGTGTTTCCGATTTGAGAGATTAGCGGATTAATAGTATAAGATTTAAAAATCCTGTAGTTTAAGCCCAGCTTTAGTTTTAAAGTTTATTTAAAATCAAGGTACAACCAAAAATCCGGTTGCTAAATATTCTTAATAAATCTTAGCTGAGAAATATAATTGATTTAAAATCCAAAACACTCATCTTCTTCACATCTCTCGTTTTCTGAGACTAAGAGCAAAAGGATGTGAGGAATATGAGTGGAATGAGAGTGATGAAAACTTTTGGGAAACGTCATTAAATTGTTCTGATATCCAGGTTTAATACCATCAGTGGTCTGAGGCTGAACATGCCTGCTGTAAGTCTGCCGAGTGTTGTGGAGGTGGGAGAGGCCAACTCGGCCCCACTGCTGTGCAGAGATGTGCTAATCAAAGCATGCAGATGCACTAATGGGCCGAGTTTTAATGGCAGGACTACTCCAAACTTAAAAGCATCTAATTTTAAAGGGCGACCTATTAAAAATACAAAAATAGCACTTTTAAAAGGATATTGATCATTCTGTCTAATTGGATTATACTGTGTCTTAGAGTCGAGGTAAGAGTAGAGGTCCTTATTTTCATGCCTAATAGCTTTGCTGTCCTTAAGGGATCAAGTGCAACAGATGTTATCAATATGAGGAAAGATTTTCTTTTTTTAACACGGTGGAAATATATCTCAGCTCACCTCACCTCTACCTCCTGCTTTGCCATGTCCTCTATCTGTGTGTGTTTGTGTGTGTGAGTATGGAGCTAAATTTGTCTCAATAATATTTGTATATGCACAGAGGGGGATCCACAAATATTTCTTGATTTGCATTCGTGTTTTGACATCCACAAATAAAAAAATCCTATTTGTAACTTGTAAATTGGTTTTCACAATTGTAGATGTGTATTTGTAAATGAAATGGCATTTGTAAAACTGAAAATTGCCTTTGTGAAATCTAATTTTGCATTTGTGGATCACCAGCACACACAGTTTTCGTTTTCGCATTTGTGGATCAGCATTTGTGGATCACATATTTTTGAAACAAACTTTGCGCAGAGAAGCCACCCAGATCCACAAGTAGCCTGCTGACACTTTCTAATCCAGTAGATGGCAGTGTTGTTCTATGGGACTCATAACCAAAGATTCTTTGCTCATAACACAGAGAGCTAGCGAACCTAGTTCTTAAATCTAACAAGTTATGCCTTTTACAATAAGCTTTATGATGGAAAAGTGATGTTTAATTTCCATAATCTTTGTTTAGTAAACGCATAAAACCGTCAGTTTGCAAGCGAAATCAAGAATTACGATCTATGAGTTTGTTTCATGTGAAGAACGTCTCAAAAACACATAACTTTGGAAAGCGAAGAATGCGTGTGCTGGTGATCCACAAATGCAGAATCACATTTCACATTCATGAAATTTTCGGTTTTACAAATGGCATTTTATTTACAAATGCACATCTATATTTGTTAAAATCAATATACGAGTTACAAATATGATTTTTTTATTTGTAGATATCAAAACACACATGCAAATCAAGAAATACTTGTGGATCCCCCTCTGCGCATATACAAATATTATTGAGACAGCTTGCTTCCCAGATAGTAGCAAGAGGTAGGTGGACCACTGTCAGCCCACTGGAGCATATCCAATGTTCTGCTGGTGTTTTGCTCATTGGTTTACCGGCAGTCCAATGTGGGTTTGGTGACAAATATCCCACCGTATGTTAAGTTGTAATGTGCAGCAATAAGTGCTGATAATTCGGTTTCCAGCTACAACTGGACTCAGAACAGCTTGTTTTTTCCATGGACAGTAAAATAACAGCAAAATGGCAAAAGTGTTACAGTCTGAAGTTGACAATAGCTGGATTGAGTGAGTGCCCCTAAAAACTACCAGCTGGCTTAGGAAAAATAACCCGACTAAATGGTGAAATTTTCAGTGCCTTGAATTAACATGGTCATCCATGCGTTTGTTTTTAGCGAGTTGTCCCAAATTGGCCGCAATATCCCTCATAGCTTTGTTAACCTGCCTGACATTAACTTTGTCTAGCTATCTAGCTAGTGTAAATCACAGTTAGTTAGGCTTGCTAGGTATCTCTACTGAAACTAAAGTGTAATGTTAGTTTTATTTAGTATGCCTGGCTTGATAACAATCATTGTGTGGCTAAGTTTCAGATGTGGAAGTTAGTAAGCTAACACTAGCACAACAAACATGTGAGATTGGATTAGTCAGAGTTGTTTTGATGGGTAATCTTGGCTATTCCACGCTGTCAGATTTATTGCTAGCATGGCTCCACTTGAGTTTTGGGCTTCAGGAAGGTTAAGAGTATTCTCCCATTGCTATCCAATTTGCAGGTGATATAAGCTCAAGTCATGGTTGGTGGAGATATCGGTTTGTTTGCCAGCTTGCCATAAAGCCGGTATTATTGGCGTTCTGATTGGTCAGATTACCCGTCACTCAAACCCCAGTGAAAGGTCAATTATCTGATGCCTCTGACTGTGTGTGTGTGTGTGTGTGTGCGTGTGTGTGTGTGTGCGTGTGTGTGTGTGCGTGTGTGTGTGTGTGTGTGTGTGTGTGTGTGTGTGTGCACGCACATGCTGCACTACAATTTGTGAACCCAATTTGTGTAGTAAATAAGAACCTCACATTTTTGGTTGATGAAGGTGCCAAGAGGATACATTTAGTGGAGAAAAGTGTTGGTCTCTGCGTTTGAGTCCCATGGCTGTGAGTGGGAGGACATTTTAAAAGCAGACTTTGAGGAAATAGAAGATTAATTCTCTGTTTGAACCTTACTGAAACAAAGTGTGTTTAACAACCTGCACAATCAAAACAGACCTTGAGACAACAGCCCTTAAATGCTTCTGTTAATTCACTTCTTCATAGCTTCAAGTGATACAAAATGCAGCTTACAAGAACAAAAAGAACTGACCACATTACTACAATAATTCACTTTCTGCAATCACTTTCAGTAAATTCTCCAAATGGAATTGGACCAAACTATGTATAAGACATGTTTCAGCAATAAACAGATGCTCAGATCGCAGGAGATACTTGTTGGCAACCAACAGTGGTCAGAACTATCTTTTAGCTGCTATGCAGTTCAGGTTTGGAATCAACTTCCAGATAACTGATCAAATGCACTTACTTTTAAGCAGATAGTTTATCTATTTTACTTATGGACCTAAGCACTTAGTTTTGTTGTCCTTTTATGCTTACAGTATATGTACCATCATTTACTGTTCTTCACTTCTGATCATCTAAAGCATGTTCATATGTATGCAGTCCCACACTTTTCAGTCATTTTGCTGAGATAAAAGACTGAGCATTTATGAATTACAATCAGTTTTTAAAATCTTATAACTTAAGTTTTAATCTTTTAATCCAGTCACCACACGACAACACAGTGCAATACAATGATGAAAGCAATGCAAAGTCTTGATATTATTGCAAGGTACTTACGCCATCTTTATCTTGCAAACTGAAATTAGACAGTGGTGCTACATTGGACAGTGAACCCGGTGTATTTATTGTAGTTCAAACAAGAATGTTTTCCCTCGGAAATTGTGTCCTTGGCAAAACAAAGATTTCATCCAGCAGTTATATTTGTTTCATGCATCTGTATCATCTAAAAAAACCCTGTTGAGTAGATAAATAAGCAATAAATATATACTTGATGCTCTTGATTCACATAGGCGCTTTTCAAATATTGTCTCTGCTTGATGTACACACAGCATTATTCTGTTGGGCAAAGAAACAAACATTATCAGGGCTCAGTGTCTTTGCTGTCTTTTTTGATAGCTTGACAGCGGATTACTGGTGTTATGCATGCTGCACATCTTAATGACTTCCTGTTCAGAACACATGGCCTCAAATCACCTCCTGGGGCATCATAACTCCAAGATAGTCCCAGGCTCCTCAAACAATCCTAGAGGCCCTCTGGGATAGACTAAACTAACTTGTTAGGCAAGGGCGTAGGTTTGGTCTCAGCTTTGGTGGGGACACATCCACAACTCCTGTTGTCATGATACCAACATTATTGTTTCAATACCAATAGCAAGTGAAGAATCTCGAAGAACCTCATTCACATCAGTGGCAATCATAGAATTTGATTGACCCTCCACACACACACACACATAGAAAGTGATGGTTGTCATAGGTTTCTTTTTCATATTTTGGAATTCATTTAACTATAAATGTATATTGATAATTACGGCACACCCTTATTCAACATGACTCCTAACTTTGGTTGAAAGATTACAGAAGCTAGGTTAGCTGTGACAATATCCTGGGTAATATCCTAACAGCTAATGCTATTTTACACAGTAAAATCCACATTTGAAAGCCTGGTCACCAGTTGCCAGTTTGTATGGCTACTTATTTTGCCTAGACTGCAATGAAAAAGCTTCGTATTTTTGGGTGGCATAGCTGATCTACAAACCACAAAAAGGGGCAAACATGTACATGCTGAAGGGCAAAGGGAATATCACAATGTTTTACTCTGGCCTTTTTTGGGATAGGCTATGTATTGGCAGACAGCCCTAACTTACCGTTATTGTTGACACACCCGCTGGCTTGACTGCCGGTGCAAACAAGTACAGTAGCCTGTGCTTTGACACTCTTTGTGCGTGTAGGCCTACTGTAGCGTGCATGTCAGATAACCCTTCCCTCTCCACCTCTGTTTTTTAGCAAAACATATGACGATGTTTCTTGTAGGCTACTGTTGTGCTGGCTGTCGGAATGACCAGCAGCACAAATAAGTTCGCTAAAATATTGGTGGGGACCATTTTGTCATCTTAAAATATTGATTAGGACTAGTCCTTAGCGTCCCACCCTAAATCTACGCCCATGTTGTTAGGTAAAAGCTGGATTTTTGTACTGACACACAGGCAGACTTTTCTTCCCCGTTGCATATGTGTTATAAACATACAGAAAAGTCTGTATGTGTGTGTAGGGAAAAAAGCATATCAATAAATTAATAGCTGAATCTTATAAATAAATATTTCACATGAATATTTGTTTAGGTAGGCCTACAGTATGTGAGATGTGCTAAAGAATATGTCGAATGCAAATGCTAAAGTTTACCCAAACTTTGAGGGTATCATCAAGGCTTATGCAATTTTCATTAACATAAGTGCAGATGTATGTAAACCATACAGTACATTTATGGGAAAAACGAATGTAAATGAAAGGCTGTTGTGCTGAAAATATTGTCTTTACCAGTAATTTCTCATTATCATACACCAGCACAAAGTATACAGAGAAAACAAAATGCAGGCATGCATATTGTGGTAATAGACATGGTTGTACGTATGAGTTAATGCATTTTTAATTAATGTGACATATCTTGGTTGAACCTACATTTAGTTTAATCTAACTATGTAATGAACATGTAACAAATGGGCTGTCGTCCCTCAAAAGTGTCCTTGCCATAGCCCTAAGGCAACAAATGCAGAAATACAAAGCTTCTGTTTGAATTTTATTTTTCTAAAGAGTGAAAGTACTACCACAATTCTTCTGTCTACTTGTTTAAAAGAAAGGAAAAGAAAAGTGGCTAACCCTCATATGCAAGAAGTATTTTCAATGAGTTGGGCTTTTGACTGCAGAGAGCACACATTGTCTGAGAAACAAATATTTTTACACTAAATTGAAGGTCTATTACACATACCTGTTGAGGCTTTTACATTTTTAACTTGCAGTGAACACTGTCTTTGAAGACAGACACACACCCATCCACACACACCCACACCCACCCACACCCACGCACACACACACACACACACACACACACACACACACACACACACACACACACACACAAACAAACACACACACAGCAACAGCACATGCACACTGCCAACCTCTCTCAAACATAAATGTTTCAGTGTTGAATGAATAATTGATCACTCTGTTCCCAAACGATTTTCTCCCTTAGCTTTTAACAGGGCCCTCCATAAAATAATCATTAACTGAATATTATCATTTTCTTATGAACGGTAATTCCCTACAGCTCTCCCTATCTCCATCCCCCCCAGGTTCTTTCAAAGAGCCCAGTAATACCACAGTCTGGGGTTTCAACCTTTCCTTCTCAAAGGTAAAACCACAGAGGCAAGGGGAAAAAAAACATAGTTGGGAAATGTTAAAGAGTTTATTCACTGTTTAGCACTATTTGGAGATATAGGACTCTGTGTCTTTAAATAACTGATCTGCCGGATGTCACAGGAGCCAGTACTTCCTCCAGGCGTGGTGGTGTGGCCGGGCTTATAAGTATATAAGTATAAGTATACTCTTTTGATCCCGTGAGGGAAATTTGGTCTCTGCATTTATCCCAATCCGTGAATTAGTGAAACACACTCAGCACACAGTGAACACACAATTAGGTGAAACACACTAATCCCGGCACAGTGAGCTGCCTGCAACAACAGCGGCGCTCGGGGAGCAATGAGGGGTTAGGTGCCTTGCTCAAGGGCACTTCAGCCGTGCCTACTGGTCGGGGTTCGAACCGGCAACCCTCCGGCTACAAGTCCGAAGCGCTAACCAGTAGGCCACGGCTGCCCCGAATTTTTTATGTGCAGGTACAGGCTGCGGATGAACACTTCGCTGGCCTTCCCATCTTAAAGACTCACAAATACTTCAGCAGCTCACACACAATTCCAGACCAGAGTGCTCCTCTTCCGAAGCTCTCAGCAAAGAGTCACCTCTCATCTGAATTCCTGTCATCCCTTCAAAGCAAACATGCTCAGCTATACTGCTCATTCAGGCCCTCCGACACACACACTGTGATCATAGCTTTTCCCATTGATTTGGATGCTTCCCGTGTGTAGGCTATATTTCTTTACTATAATCATGCTGTACGAAGTGTGGAAACACATTATGGAGGCCTACACAGGTGAACAGTTTTCTCTGTCTTCCAAATGCCCCAGTGGTCAAAAGGCATCCAAATGAAATGAAGGCGTTCTGACTGTTCGTGGGCATAATTTATGGATGTATTCTAATCTTTTGGACAAAAAATCACACACGTGGGCACAAATGCACATCCATCCATTGCATATGGAGCATGGAGAGACAAAGCAGAGAATGACAGAGAGATAGAGAAAGAGAGAGACAGAGAGAGAGAGAGAGAGAGAGCGTGGGTGCTAACCTGGAAGGGCTCCAGTACTGTGCCACTCTCTCTCCCCCAGCGACCCCTTACTTGTGCGTGGGAGTGTGCAGAGTGAGCGAGCCAAGGAAGGTGTGCACCTGAAGAGTTGATGTCCTCTCTATTTCAAACAGTCACCAGGGGTAGGCACAAACAGCACTCTGAGGACATGAAACATGAACGACCTCAGACGATGCCATCTCCACCAGAATCTTTACCTAGATGCCATATTGTCAGTTATATCATCACATACCCAGTCTTTTTTATCAGAATAAAAACCACCCTGATTGCAGTATATATGCACATCTCCTTCAAGGTTCTGACACTGTTCATCCTCTAAAATGTGCAAGGCACACTAGATTTGTTAGGTGAGGTTAAAGGCAGTCCCACTTAAGCTATTACTGTAAACTAGGCACTAAGTTGGGCTACACTATTCAGATGAAGCTATTAGCTGGTATAGGCCCAATTACTGTAGTTTTACATTGTATAAAGAGCCTCATAAATTGTCAGTGCTATGTTCACAGTTGGTGGCTGTGTTTTTGTTAATATGTAATCAATCAATGGTGAGACTGAACTTAATTGTCCAACTTAAATCAGACTTTCAATCTTAAGTTCTGGCAACTCAGTTGCCTTCTTTCTTTAGTTCTCTTTTCTTTTCTCTCTTTCTTTCTCTCACTCTCACTCTCACTCACTCCACCACCCACCCACTTAGTCATTTACTCACTCCCATGCACTTTCTCTCTCTCTCTCTCTGTCTCTCTCTCTTTCCAAATTATTGACTGAACTAAAGTCTGTGCCATAATGACCGAGCTAAAGTCTGCGCCCCAGACAGTTCAGTTAAATATGGTGCAGTTATAGATGTAAACAAGGCAAGTTGGTAATAGCACCTACTGTTGTGTGTTTAGTGTGATTTATAATTTGTTTGTGTTTATCATTTCAACTCCAATAATGGAATTTACAGTAATCACACCATGTCTCTTTCTGGCACTGTTTACTTTCTGAGGTACTATACACACACAGACACACACAGACACACACACACACACACACACACACACAAAGATTCTCTGCTTCAGGAATTTAAAGTGTATTCAGGATAGTCGGTTTTTAGGTAAGATAAAAAAAAAATGCATTTCCTTGAGTTTGAGTTTCAAATAAAGGTGTAAAACAGGTGTTCCTCCCAGGAATACCTTCTGGACAGGACCATGGTGGCTGGTGGGATCCACAGTGTTGATCTAATGCTGTAAGGCTTAGAGTATCCCTGTGACTGCACCCGATGTGCACTTTAATTAAGTCAGCAGTCAGGAAGATGTCTGGTAAGGAGCTGACCATATCAGAGTATGAGTGCAGAAGCTCAGCATGAGCTGTGCTACCTGTGGACAAGACTAATAGTCGCTGCCCTTCCACGAGCTACCTGTGGAAAAGACTGATAGTCACTGCCCTTCCATGTTCTGCTTCAAACACTGCTGTCATGGCATTGAGTAAGAATAATGGTCTTACCGTGGCCGTCCCCAAACGTACCTTTGGGTAAGATTGTTACTCATAACAACTGTTCATAGTAGGCGTTAAAGTGAATAGGGTTGCTCTGTGTCCTGAGACCGGTTGGATGTATGGAGTGTCAGGTGAGTCACTATGGCGCTGGCCAGGCTCTGAGTATACTTAAAAGATTATTCAAATGTACGAGTGAAGACGAATAACTTGACAAGCTTTTGCCTGCATCTTGGCACCTACGACTCATCTCGGTTGAGATGGAGGTTGGTCGGGGAGGGTCCAACGGCGTCATTTCATTTCAGGGATTACGCCAGGCTCACGGTCTGCATGCAAAAAAAACAACAACAAAAAAAACAGAAAAAAAATCTGTTTAGAAAGGACTGGCCCCGAGCGGATTTCGAGTCCATAAGAAGATCATCTCTGACTTCATTGTTCAATATTACGGGGCGAGTCCAATTTCCCTTGGTGTGCCAAGGGAGACAGGCCCGGTGTTAAGCCGTAAAACGCGGCGAGCGTGATATCTTGATGGCCCAAGATTGAGGGAGTGTGGGGGTTATACTCATCAGAGCCGTGGGGAAGTCATATCAGGAGGGCCTTTAGCAAACAAACACTCTTGCTCCCAGGTCTGCATGCTCTCCAATTCAAACACACAGGCACACGCAGACAAATATAATCTGTGGGTATTAACTCAGCAGGCCCAGATAACCTTGGTTTCATCTTTTAACTTTTAACTGATATAGACTTAAGGTAATAACAAAGAACTAGTGGCTTGTAAGAATATTTGCTAAAGTTATATGCTGATAATTGATATCAACTCAGTCCTTTGTTATTGAGTCAGTTGTCTGCCCTTTTTATTTCATAACATTAGTTTTGCGGGAGGTAGACCAAGTCTTCAGAACAGTCATGGATTTGACATATTTTTACATATTCTCACCATATTTGGTAATATGGTGATAATATCTTCTCTCATAAAATATTTCCAGAGGGTGGTGCACCATGTGCTGCATTCACCAGTGTATTAGGTACAACTGCACATCATGAATAGGATTCAGTCCACTTTTACCATCTTCTTGAGGACATCTAAACATGTAATGACAACTTCATTTGTCGGGTTTTACCGTCATTCATTTTTTTTATCCGCATCAAAATAGTTATCTTTATACTCACATAATCTAAAGAATTAATTAAACAAGACCATTAAATGATCATAAAATCATCATAAGAACAAACACCCATGGGAGGAGCTATAGCACCTGGACCAATGCATAATTATCGTGTTTGCAATGACTGGGGTGCCAGTCAAGAGTGAGAGAGAGGGGGGGGGGGGGGCACACAGAGAGAGAACACTTTGATTGAGTGTGACATCTTTAATAATTCATCACAGCAGGTTACATAATGTGTATGTTGGCCAGGGTACTTACTGAATCATTACACAGCTCTCCTGTGGGTGGCACTGTTGCTCCATGACTCATGAAGGCAGCACAGTACTGGCCATGCAGAAAAACAAGGCTCCAGTAGAAGCCCTTTCTTCAAGCAGAGGCAGTTTTTAACCCTGACCAAAGCAAACTGAGTGAACACTCACTGAGATAGTGGAACGAAAGAGGCCTCCTTCTCCAGGTGAGTCCATCTCTTTCTCTGACTCCCTCCCTCTCTCTCCCTCTATCTCTCACTCGCATGGCCTAATTCATGTTGCCTGAGCTGACAGATCGCTGATTGGATTGGAGCACTCCGGCCAACTGTTTCAAATGGACTCTGTGCTTTGGAGAGGTCTATAGGCTCTGATTGTGAAATTCTCTCCACTCCAGAGCTCTTCCTCCCCTCCTATCAGCTCACACCTAGAGATGCAGAGCTAGGGAAACAGTATATATATGTGTGTGTGTGTGTGTGTGCTGGATACAATTTGTTTGGGAGTTACAAGACGGCAGGTTTAGTTTTGTGTCAGATAATAACAGATGGGGGATTGATGCTGTTAAACTGTGGCTGTGGAGTGGAGTACGTTTGGTGTTCTTTGAGGTATTGTTGTTTATTGTTCGTTTTAGAATGAGATAAGAGAGAGAGACAGAGAGAGAGAGTGAGAGATAGAGATAAGGAGAGAGGGAGAACCTTTCAGAGGTGTGATGTGGCACTGAAGGGTCTGCGCTACAAGTGTGACCTTTCCCTCTGGTGGCCTCTACAGGATCTCGATTGCCACTGGAGCTAATGTCCATCACACACTATAGAGCTGTTTCATGTCTGCTGTACAGACAGAGAGAGAGAAAGAGAGATATGTGACAGTCTCCAAGGGATATTTGTGATACGAAGAGAAATATGAATATACATGTACAGTATGTTATGCACAGTCACTACAGCCATATTGTGGTTGACTGAGATCTGTTAATCAACGCATTAATATGCATGACAACCATAAGTTGTTTTATTAAACCACAAAGGCAAAGCCGAGATCATGCATTTGTCCTGACACTTCTCTAGTAAACCTAGAGACAGCATGACAACAGTAGTGCTGCCAGATGGACTGTGGTGCAGTACGGTGAGGTAACGGCAGGCACAGGCGAGCGCAGAGTCTTCTCCACGTGGGTGCCGTCTGACTCACTGCCAACACCAGGCACCAGCGTCATGAAATCCCTCACACACAGCCAGGTGCCCACACACTCACTCATTCATACATGCTGCACACATGCATCGCAGATCGTGTTGTCATGGTAGAATCCGGAGCAGAACAAATGTCACCGTTCTTGTGCGCTGCTGGAGCATTCATTTGAGGGGGATGAGAACTAATAGAGTCTGGTTAAGTTTCCTGGAGGTGTTGTGGTTCCATGAGCTCACAGAGGCATTGCCAACCTGCATAAAGATACAATAGATTTGAGCCTGTCAACATGATCCAGCAGCATCTGTGTGTGTGCATGTGTTGCTGTGTGTGAGTGTGTGTGTGTGTGTGTGTGTGTGTGTGTTTGCATTCAAATCTCTGTGGGGGTCTCAAGGTGGGCAGCTGGAGCCTAGTGATGTTGTTGTGTGTCTTTTTGAAAGGCGAGACTTTTCTCTGCCCATGCCAGTCTCGGCACCCCTCTCTGTGGCACAGCCAGAGATAAACGCGCCAATCAGTGGCATCATTTTTCATTTCTCCACTTTAACCCCAAGCTTTTTTTTATTTATTTATTTTTTTGGCGCCACGCCTCATGGCTCCCCTAGCCCATTTCTCAGAGTTTCCGGCCAAACGCCGCCGCCCGTGACAGAAACACATTTATATTTGCAATGAGTGTAAAATCCAATTCTCCAACTGCCATTCTGACACCAAGGTAAACACCCGCTCAAGTGAATAATAAATGGTGGCGGCCTCTCTGCCCCTGTGCGGCCATGGAATAACATGTTATATCACTTTTGAAGGCAAACATGTTCACATGCATGTGTGTCTGCGTGCAATTGTCTGTTAGTGTGTGTGTGTGTGTGTGTGTGTGGAGGGATTTCCAGAGGCGTAGTTTCAGCATTCATCCATTTGTGGTGTGTTTTGAGGAATCAGATAAATGCACAGCCAAACGGAGTGTGTGAGGGAGAGTGAGAGAGACAAGAACTAGCCTGTGCTTTGGTGCAGGAAACATTTCTCAGACGGATCCAAGGGGTCTAGCATTAAAGTCAAGGTTTAAGGTTTAATGCAGTCTTTATGGTCCCTGCAAATGAACCCTATGGCCTTGGAGGTTCTACCTCTTTGCTGAGCTGGGTAGGCTCCGAGGTAGTTCTGAATGCTCCTCTGATCAGTTGGACGGGAAATGTCATTAAGCCCCAGCTGTTTTTGACCTGCTGAGGCCTTATAGGAACTTTTTCATTTATTCATGAGAAGCACCACAGCAGTAGCCTAACAGATTCAAAGCTGATTGCGAGAATGATCCAAGGCTGGAACAGTATGAATCCAACATCAACACTGGAAAAAAGTTCTGCTTGAATAAAATACCTGTGGTTGCCATGGAAATGCAACCTGATTGAGGGATCGAACAGCAGGAAATGCAGAAGAATTTGGGAGCAAGTTTGACATGCTCCGATGCTAACTGTGCTATCTGAGAAACACACCCACAGTTTTTTTTTTTATTTTCATCATTTTTATTTGATTATTTTGCTATTTTTGCATCCATGAATTCTCTTCCTTTTTCAACTTCTGCTGCAATGTCGGGGCCTTGGAGTCGTGCTGAGGCCGAGCCTCTGAGAAGGAGAGAGAGGGGGGCTTTGATTGGGAAGTGCTTGTGGTAGTCTTCTTTTTTTTTCTCCTCTCAGTTTTGTCGTTTCTGCATCTCATCCTGTGTCATCGGTGCCTTGAAGTGGTGGGATTTGATAGGCCATGAAATGGGTTTACCGTGTTAAGCGCGATTGGCTCCTGTGGTGCCGGCGGGGCTGGAGTGGTGCTTGGCGGTGGCAGTGCTGAGCTGGAAGGGAGGCCTCTGTCATCCACTGTCAGGTTAGTCACTCGGTGGCGTCCTGGCCGGGTGACAAACATTTCATGCTTTTTTCCCTCTTTCTTCTTCTCTTTTCCCTTTTTTTTTGCACTTAAATCTTCCCCCGTCTTGTAATCCCGCCCCCCCCCCCCCCTTCACGAGTCCTCCTGTTTTACATGACATTCTGCCATTTCCCCCTTTCCAGCATCTCTTTTTGAAGATGCATTAAAACATCTATGTGGAGAAGGGGATTTATGATGGCTCTGCCTTTTTATGAGACAGAAACAGGTGCTGGTATGTTTTACTGGATTATCAGTGTCTTGTATGAGGGCTTTGTTAAAATTTTCAGTGATGTCCTTTACATGAGATTGAGGCATAAGTACTGGCATCCAGTATGCCATGGGCAGAAAAGACGGAACGAACCAGAAAACTACAGGGAATGTAGGGAGAGAATAATGTCTGCCATTGTGGATTTTCATTCTGCTGTGGTGTTTTGGCATAAAACAGTGAATAATGCTGGTCTCAGTCTAAACGTGCTTCTCAATTCTGATACCAGATTCCCAAAGCTGACATCCTAAGGCCAGCTCAGCGAAGGAAAGCCCTGTTTTTCTCATCCCTTCCTCTGAGGTGAAAAAAACATGGAATACATCGGTACCAAATTTCTTCCCAATGAACCTGTCATTTGGTTTAGTGTTCAGTGGAGCATTCTGGCTTGATTCATGAGTTTGATTTAACTTCCAATTGAAATCCATCCAGGCTCAGGACAAGCGTGATCTCTGACATTTAGACAAAGTCTCTTTCTCTTTCTCTCTCTTTTCCATCTCTCTCTTTCTCACACACACACACACACACACACACACACACACACACACTCACACACACACACACACACACACTTGTGGCAAAGCATGGGAGAAAGAGTGGTGATTTCACTCACTTCAGTGCATTATCCAATACTCATTTGGATATGGATCTCTGTTTGAGTTGGGGTTCAAAGTTCAGGGAATAAATTGAATTGTCCCCTCCGCAAAATGTAATTGAAAAGTACAAATCCGATAATTCAATCCTTTGCCACTTTTCCCTCGTTTCCAGAGGATATAGTTTTGCAGGATATTTTGATAATCAGAGCGTAGCATTAAGTCTCATTTACAAAAATGTTCCCCGCAAACGCTGAAGACACACCAATTTTACCTGCTCTTGAGAGAAGGAATTATCATGGTTTCAGGCGGGATGTCAAATGAATAACAAGAGTTATTCTTTTCCTCTGGATCCCAGCAAAAATGCTAATTAAATTACTCAGGGTAATTATAAGGATTGTGCAGAGTGCTCTGTAGTTAATTTGTTATTTTTAGTCAGGTCTCTTGTATCTCAGCAAAGCACGGGAGGGTCTACTGCAGTTGTGGATTTGCTAGAATTGTGTATCCTCCAATTACCTCTATCTTTCCCCCAAAATAGCGTTTCACTCACACAGCTGGTCTGGTGGCAGGTTTGTATCGGCAAAGTAGCCGAGACATTAAAAGCATGCATGTGTGAAAAACACCATGATTATTTTTTTTGGGGGGGTGGGGTGGGATGAGGTGATGGGTGGTGGGGTGTCATTTAATTGCTAAGTTAGTTTGTATGTGTACGGTGGAGGCCCAGGGTCCTGGTGCTGGCGCTAAGCAGTTAAATTCGCTCACGCTGGGCATGATAAGCTCCCGCACGCCTGGTCTCAGCGTGCGCCCGTGTTCGGGGGTCGGGGACGAAGTGTGAGAGCGAGCAGATAACGTTAATTCACAGCAACGCCCAGCGTGGGGCCGCCGCCATGCTGCCGATGTCATCAGGGGTGGCCGCTGTCTGACCCCCCCCAAACACGGACGCCTCCAAAACAGCCATACAGTCCAAAACACCATGTAACACATCATAGTGTTGTTGCAATATCACTGGAGCTGCTTTGGATAAAACAGTCTGCTAAATACCATAGACATTATAAACATAAAAATAAGACTGCCGTACACTGTTGCCTTGACAGGAAAAAATTCTCAGACAACACAGGTAGGAAAACAGAGATAAGATCCCAATGAAGATAAAAGGAAACATTATTTTTACGTCGCTGTTGACTCTTCACAATGGCCAAGCTGAAAGACCGATTTTTCTTCCTTTTTCAGACACAGATTGTCTACACAAGAGAGAGAAGTGCAGCCAAGTCCACTGTATAAAAAAGCAATTGAAAATATCATTCTCTGTGCAATTCCACATAAAATAACATGTAAGATGGAAAAAAGACATTTACATCGACTAGCCCTTCCCCAGTTCCTATTGATTCCTGGATTTATTGGTCTTCAGTCTGCCTCTTTCTCGTGTAAAATGTTTTCTGGGAAAACTTGCCACAAAAGACATTTGCAGAGTAATGGTAGGTAGAAAACATGAAAACACAATAGTCAATCCAATCAAAAGAATGAAGAAAATGTTAATTCTTTTCTTGCATTTTCCAGCATGCATTATGACAGTTTTTCCAAAGAGGAGTTCTATGAGAAATTCTATTAAGAGGCTTACAATCATGATCATAGGTCATTTGTATGGCTAACCATTACCCAGATGCCAGAATAACTCAGCACCACAAAGGGGACAGGAACAGAGGGCGGGGAATAGATTGTACAGAGGATGGGGAGGAATAAAAGACAGGGTAAATGGTTGAGAATGAAAGAGAATGTAATTAATAGAGAAAACATTGTGAGGAAGGTAGTTGGAGGGAAGGATGAGGGGGGGCGATTCAGGAGCTAGCAGGTTACCCAGTGATAGAAACAGAATCAGAGGAAATTGAGAAGCATGTAAATGAGTAGGACAAGTTGGAGAGGGGGAGGAGGAGGAGGACGAGAGAGAAAGAGAGACTGAGGAAGAGGAGAAGAGAGACTAGGGAAAACATGGGCTCTTCAGAGAAAGAGGCTGCATACTGTTGTGACACATTTGGTTCCCATGGTTTTGTGTGACCCAACGCTGCATCACAATTAGCCAACTCAAAGTCCTGAATAGAGCGAGCGCTGTGCCCTATTTGATGGGGACTTAATGATGTGTTTGATAATGTTTCTGGAGAACAGTTCTCAAACACCCACAAGAAGGGAACACAAAACTGGAGCATTTCCTAAGGGGGTCCGTGGTGGTTCATTTTACACTCTCTACAACAAAAACAAAACAGGAAAACACAAAGAAATCACTTGACAAGGAAGTGAGACCAGGGCATCACACAAAACTAGATTTTGGAGGAGTAATTGAAAAGGCATGCGTGGAACTACATTTTAATGACTGCTGCATCGACTAAGCTCATTTACACGGTGGCCTGTTTGAACAGTTTGACACCAAAGGGGTGTTTAAAAAAGAAGAAAAAAAGTTCTGACATCTCCTTCTAGTCACCTGAGAGGTGGTGTTTGTCATATCTATTGACAACAGCTGCATTTTTCGAAACATTATTAGAAAGTCGAATGTGTGATTATAAAGGAACACATTTCTAAAAATATCTGACATATTGCAGACATGAGTGCTTCTGAGTAAACATAATGAGATATGTCACCTATTTGGGTCATATACAGAACACGCCCACATAGGGAGCAGTCTCCTGTACTGTATGCTAGTTCCTCCTCTCATGATGGAAGAAATAGTGTTCAGATGTAAGAATAGTAAAGTAAGTTTTATCAGTAAAAGCATTAATCAGTTGCCAGCCAAAAAATGAGCTAAAGCTTCATCAAAGATGGATACATGCACATCTACACAAACTGTCACAGTTTGGGGTTATGCCTTGAAGCATAACCGTAATTTGATTGGCTGGTGCCTTGGGTTGCTGTCCATTGGTGCAGGAAAAGTTGAACATTTCTCAACTTTTTGAAGGAGGTGAAGGGAGCAAAGCAAAGCAACAAGAAGCACAATTCACTTGGGCAACGGATGACGTAAGCCCATGTAAAGGGAACGGGATGCGTCTCCAGCACTGCATTCAATGCAAGCGTCTGTGAGCACCATCAATGGGATGCATACCAGGTTGAACACAAGTCCGAGTCCCTCTGGCGTGGGTCCCTCAGGATGTCACCATATCACATGACCTTAAGATCACGTGGGAGCAAGGCACACCACAAACTGCACAAGCTAGAATCCGCCCTCATGATGTCAAAACATCACCCTCATTGGCTGGAATCTCCCATGACAAAAATTTAATTTTTTAATTTTCCCATGGCGCTATCTTTTGCTAGAATGTTCGAATACTTTCAAACATTAAAGGGATACTTTCTTATAATTGAACAGTGGTACTGGAAACCTTTTAATATTTTGTTATTTTAGGCTGTAGTGTTATCCGCTTTGTAGCCAGTTGATACAATCAAGGGTAACTTCCAGGCTTCCGCAAAAAAAATATGATTTTATTATTTGTTTATTTTTTATTGAGGCAACAAGTGAGTAGTAGGATGACAATTTTCTTAAAGGCTACTCTGAATAGTGGACAAAATAGTTTATTTTACTGTCTATGGACAAAACCGAGCAGCTCTGAAAGCTGTTGGGCCCGGAAAGAGATTAAATATCCCATTGTTGCATCATCACTTACCGAATTCTGGTGATGTATTTCATAGAGCTCATCTGAACCAGAGAGGTGTAATGTTAAGATCATGGGTTTCATTTTTGTAAGGAGGAAACGCCATCAGTGTATACCTAAAATCAAACATCTATTATCAAGTCATTTGGCATAAAAGTGGTTGCTAAGTGAATAAATGTAAATTCTACAAATCTTCAAGTGTGTAAATTCTGTGAAGCGTCAAGTGCTACATGCCAGCGTGTTTAAAAGTTTTCTCTCAAGCATTACCTACATCTGATTTTGTTTGGGGCAGGCTAAGGGTGTTTTGATCTTCATCATTCATTTTATTTCATTTCAGGTAAAAACAATCAGAGTTGTTAGACAATAAAAGCCTACTGGATGGCCTCAGACACCTTCACTCTTTGTCAGGGTCATGTCATCATAGCCAGCTTACTCTCAAAGTGATTTGTTCACTGAGCATATCACCTGCAATTCTTATTGTGCTTATTGTTTACCACTGAATCAGAGACATGACATGCAATAACAGCGTCATGCACTTACCAGTTACAGCAAACACCATCAAAAAACAAACAAAACAGAAATCATGTTGTGTACTGATTTGGCTTGTTGCTTGCATCAATGACTGCTTAGATATTCAAGGACCTTGGAACTGGCAGAACACTTGATGCTGTGTACTCTCACAAAGCGCCATTCAGAGAAAAAACGGGGCCTGAGTGTTTGGAAAATGTCACTGATAAGGTCGAACTGAGACTTCCAGTCCAGGCTCTCTCATTACCCAACATAGAAGTGAATAGACGGGTGCCTAGGGAGGGTAAATGACATCTTTAAACAAGAGAGGCAAATGTCAGAGGCCTTTCCAATGACTTGAGATTTCTAACATGAGTGAATGTAGATGGGCTCTATACAACAGAAGGAGCAGTGACAATCTCTATCCACAGAGCGTGCAGAGAGAGACGCTATCCGCTAACATGCTAACCTTAGCGTTAGTCTGCTCTACGGACGGAGACTGGGATTTGATGAGTTTTCTGGTCCCTATGAACGTATAACAGTTATCACTGAGATTTTTCTTGAATACAGTTCTGGGGTAAGTAAGTCTCTTCACCAAGTTTAGTATTCAAAGCCTTTTCTGAGTCCTCTCTCAAAATGTTTGTAATTTTTGACATTGGGATTTGGGATTGAACAGATTGTTGATCCAAACCTTTAGTGTGTAGGTGCACTTATTGTTAGTATACCAACTAAGTTATCCTAAATAGTGATGTGCCACTACCAGCGGAGGCGCCAGGATTTACATATGTATGGGCCTGGCATTTTATTGAGTGGGCCCATTTTAAACACAATTTTGAAAGTAAAAAACGCTGCTGATTTATTGTTTGTGATTAAATGTTAAAATAGTATGCACTGTGCTGCAGTGCATACTAGACTGATAAATTGATTTCACTACCAGCCAGTGGCGCCAGCAGAACATTTTGACAGGGGAGGCCATTGCAAATCTTGGGGCGGCACGCCAAAACGGCGGGGTGGGGGGGGGGGGGGGTGTTTAAATTAATAGTCACATATATCTACATATCTACACATATATCACATGTTGTTATTCACTTTGTTTAAAAATGCGTCAGCCAAATGTAATGTAATGTAATGTTATGGCCCTAATATATTATATGTGACATAATATATTAGGGCCATAACATTACATTACATTACATTTGGCTGACACATTTTTAACCAAAGCGACTAACAACATGGTAACAGTTAAGTTTTAAAGCAAAGCTAGCATCAGCAAGACTTTGTAAGTGGTGTTATGAGAGGAGATGTTCTCTAAAGAGCTGGGTCTTCAGGGTTTTTTTTTTTTAAATGGAGAGTACCAGCAGCATCGTTTCAGAAAATGATTGTTGTGACATTTCAAAACTTAATTTAGCCAACCGCCAGCACAGGTGCATTTAAGAAAACTAGTAACTGACTGACCTTCCTCATCATCAGTCCCCACCATAGTGCTACAAATGAATAGCCATCCTTACTGTCCTAAACACTCAGTGCTCGCCTCGCCGTCGATCAAGTTAACATTTGCTTTTAGACACGGCTCATTGCTCGACTTGATTGGCTGCATCAGAGCTTCGATTTCTTTTTTGCAAATCCCTTTAGTTTTGTAAAGCGAGTTTTCTTTTTGACATATCTTATACTGATTAACTACGAAACAACTGTTAAGGATTTCACATGCAGACTAAGACAACAGACTTCTTCTAAACTTTGCGAAGTTAACTTATCAACTTGAGTGAAGTCTGATTTGCATCAGTAGTGCTCCACGCTTCAGTGGTGATGATAATAACAGCATGCATATGAAGATAAATCGCCAACCCTGGGCAAAACAATTCTGAGCCTTCTGGAAAACCTCTCAGCTTGGGCGCTAAGTGGTATGTGTGCCGCCACCACTGTCCACCACAATGCCAATTCGGCATCCACCACTCCAGTTGTTGTTCCACTTGACCAGAGGGTCCATGCACTGTTCTACATCCAGGGAGTGATGTCATTCAGGCCGACCACCGATACCCATACACCCTATTACAGCAGCCAGGAAAGGGGCGTCAGAAGAGACAGTTGCAGCTTGGCAAGCATTCACCAATGTAAGGATCCTAATTCCCAGGCTGATGATCATCCTTCCAATCATATGTGGACTTTCGATCAGCTGCTCTGCTTCATAGAGGTGTGTGCCTGTTGTGGGTGTTGTGTGATGTGAGGTCACCAGTAAGTAGCTGACCTATGCTGAAAGTAGAAGAACAAGGATTCACTGAATAATGTTGGAATATCAAAGGTTATGCAATGCATTCTTTATGGTAAGGCAAGGTTATGCATTCTTTATGGGATTATACAGTTTTCTTGGTATGCATTTGAAGAAGTCAGATTAATTATACTTTTCGCAATATTCACCACTCTAATGGATTCTTCTGTCCAGGCTTAGAGCCAGAGGGGTGTCAGATTAAAGGTAGCACAACCCCCTAAAATAGTCACCCCTGGCTACCCCACGTGTAAAAGTCTAGTTCTGCCACTGCTTCTATTCTGTCCAGAAATGGTCACACCTTCAAGCCTGATACTTTGGCTGCCCTCTTGCAATATTGACTATTGTCTAACTTTTTAACTTTTTATCAGGGATATAAATGATTTACTTCAGTGTCAATAAACATCAAATTATATTGCATGCTGAAATGAATACTGTGCTAATGTGGACCACTGCTGTCAATTATTTTCAAACAAGAAAAAACCCTTCTAAATTTGTTATAATTTTTAAAACATATCAACAATGACACATCAGTGTTTTGCAGACCTCACCTTCACTTTAAAGTAGTAAAAATAGTAAGAGGTTTAAATGCATACTGCAAAGGAAATGGTGCAATATGCAGAATAAAAAATCTGCTAGAGTTGGTGCATTAACAGAAAACTGAAATATTGCAAGAGACAAACTGATACTCAATTATATCAATACCAATGTCCCTCCAGGGTCCCTAATGTGCTGCCCAATTGACTGCCATGCTGTGAAACAAACTATGAATTCTTTGCAGCAGTACACATGACCATGTCCTTTGAATTCTCCTCAGCAATCGCTCATTTTTCTCAGACAACCACTACAATTGTCAGACCGTAGTTTCAAGGTGTTTTCATGCGTCATTGTTTTCATGTTTTGTTTCCTGACCTTCATCTTGAGGGCCCAAAGGCTTTGCTTGTTTTTCTCCATAATGGAGAATATGGTGGAAAGATTTGTCATGGCGCCAAAGCAAGGTTATGAATGGAAAAGAATGAGCAAAGCAATCCATCCAAAGAAAGTGAAAGGAAGTCAACTTCTGAGTAGAAGTCATAAATTGTATGAATCCTTTGATCACAAATGTGAATTAGCTTTTTAATATGCTTAGAACCCGCTGCCATTCAATTGTGTAAGTTATGAATGAACCAAATGAGGCTGGGAAGGTGTTTTATAGTAACCTCCTGTCTCATATTACACCATACTGCTCTATATGGCAAAGGGATTCAAAAGTTCTATCTATAGCTCAAGATGTACATGACCGGAAAGCCAGTCTCTTTTCTTGTCTGCACAGGTTACACTGCATGACTAAGTATGACACTAATAGAAAGAAATAGAGAGAAAATGGTGTCTTTTGCCACAAGCTGTGGTGGTTGCAAGGCCATTAAACATCGACATGACCTACAATGACCTCACCTCTTTCTTACATTTATTTATGCTTGCAGACAACCCATCAAATGGGCCTGTCTTGGTTATCAGACTGGATGTCAACAAATTGCTTTAAGTGCTGTGCTATTCCTAAATAGGGGAATTGAGGAACTTTCTGTCATATTAAAAATGACATAGATTGGATGAACGGAGTATTTTACCTTGTTCTCTGATGTTAACATAGGAGTTATGCAACTTTTGACTGTCAAAAACATGCTCATACGCTATTTTACAAGCCCATTTACAACCCTCTAATTAGGCTGGGGAATTTTAGAAGATATCTCCCCTCATGCTTATCTGGCTCCCGCATGAATAATTAAGTGAGCTTTACGTTGATTGGCTGCCTTGCAGCCAAAGACTGTTCACAATGGACTCCAGCAACTGTGCATTTGCATCACACTCTGCCTTTGTTCAGTTTCACCTGAATTGTATTCTGAGAAAAGTCTGAGATTTGCATATGAAGGAGGAACCAACTGTGTTTCCAATTCAAGGTAACTTTGTGGCTATGCACTGAACTCTCCTTATTCAACAAAGCCCAGATAAAATGGTTTTCCATTCTATGGCATCTTCAAAGTGTCATGCACCATGAAGTCCTTACCCTTGTTATAGTGCATGTGTCTGTGGTAGTCGTAATGGCACATGTACTAGTTTCTTTGGAGTCCAATTCAGGCCTTATGTAAAGTAAGAACATGTACATGTACACTGTACAGTGTGACTTCTGACCATGTCTGAGATCACTGGTGAGGGCAAAGCCAAGTAGTCCTGGTCTCATTAAGGACGCTCAAACATTTATCTTAGCATCTCCAATAACGGAATCCACCAGTGCAGCCAGATTAGGTTTCTATCAGCGATGTTCACTGCCCTTCTCCATGCATCCTATTATAGACAGCAGAGCACAAGCAATTAAGAGCCATGCAGATTTCCAGTCCCAGCTGTCTTCACCAGACCAAGAAAATAAAGGGACTGTGATCGTTTGACCTTCATGTTAGTGCTGCTTTTCAGAGAGGAGAGAGGAGCTGACTTGTGTGCTCATGCTGGGGGAGCTCTGGGTGGCCTAACTAACCCTCTTTCTTTCCCCTTCTTCACTTTTGCATTGACTTCAATATCACTGGCATGTGATTTCACACAGTGATTGCATAAAAACGGAATATGCAATGATGACATTGTTAACAATAAAAAAGAAAAACATGAATTAGGACAAACGGCTGTTATAGACATGTTATTTTATATAGTGCTCAATTACTGTGAGGGAATAGACACTATGCATTTAGTGCCCTTTGAAAGCATGCAAATGGAGATCTCTGTCCTTGCTCTCTTGCAGATGAAGTTTCAGTTCTTGTTGCAAAGCCGATCTTGAACTTAGGTTGGTTGGCGGTGTGGAGCCTGGCTAATATTCTCTCAGCCGGGAGCCGTGGCCATCGGCGCGGCGTTTGCCCTGCTGTCCTTGTCCTCGGCGTCCCTGACTGGCAGTGGGGGTCACAGCGAGGTGACGCTAATGAGTCAGAGGGGAGGTCTCCTTTTCCTCCTCCCGCAGCCCAGAATCGTAATGCGGACTACGGCCCGGACGGCGGGAGCCGAGGCCAGATCAGCCAGGTGCCACCTCGGAGCGCCGTATGGAAATGACCCTTTTTGATGAAGATGAGGAGCTCTGAATAATAGAGAAGGAGGAAGAGGAGGACGAGGAGGAGAGCAAGAGATGAAGCTCTGTCAGTTCTGCCGCCATAAGTCCTGGCGAGTGGCCTTTGGTTGGAGGCCACGGCCGCCCGCTGCGTAAGCCGCACCTGCTGGGAGACGGACTGGACGGACTGCTGCGCTTTGGAATGCAGAACACAGACAGCCCGAGGGCCGCCATCTCCTCGTCTCGCTCACTGTTTACTCGCCAGCATCCACACACACACACAAACACACACACACACACACACAGCACTCTCCCTCTCACACTAGAGTCACCTAAAGGACATCTGATCACACAGACATCCCTAGAAATCTCCACAGCCAAGTTATGTTGGATCCCATAGATAAATAATAAAAAAAAAAAATACTAATTAAAAAAAATATTAATAATTAGATAATTAAAAAAATAAAACATAAAGACATAGTAAAGGCATATTGGTGATTGCAGTTTTACCATAAAAACATAAAACATAAAGAAATAGTAAAGAATATAGACATATTGGTGATCAAAGTTGTAAGTAAAATGTTCACCTATACAATAGCATATTCACATTTAGTTAATTTGATACTTTGTTTATTACTTTGCAATACATGATATTAGACACGTTTCACACCCAGTAAAGTGTGCCGTAATCATTTACAGCCTTTAAAAGACACACAACCTCAAATATCAGCTGGGTAACCACAGGATCTCTCACACAACCTAAGACGACTGTGTGTGATAGGATAACAACCTTCAGTGTTAGTGAAGGTTTTAAGCTGTCTCGCTCCGAACAGTTGAATCTATCTGAACACCATTACTCTCGCTCTCTGGGTCATGATTAGTCTTAATGGGACTTCAAAAAATAGACATGTCTAGAGTTTTTCACAGACTTGAACTTGAGTCTGAGGTGCCAAGATGGAGACATTAACCAGAGACTGGACGTCTGCTTTTTATCTGTTCTTTCTCCACAAATCAATATCAGAGTGCTCATCTCATGGGCGAGACTTCTCGCTGGAACTTCTTTGTTAGCGCGGCGTGGGCGAAAGCAGACTGGCGTGCAGCAGGACACCAGATGGAACTCCTCTTCCCTCTGTCAAAATTCGCTGAGCACTCGGCTGACGGTGAGCAATCATCTGGAAGCTGTCAGGCAGTATCTGACGGAGCCTGCCTCTAAAAGCACTGCCTTCAGCTGTCACTAAAGACCCCCAGAGCGGCTGGCCGGCCCGTCCTCTCATTTATTCATATTGGAAGAGAAAGTTTTTCTCAGGATTCTCGCCGGAACTACTCTACTCTGGCTATACATCTGCTCAGCCTGTTTAGTGCCACTTGATGGAGCGCCCGGTCAGACTCAATGATATCCGGTCACATTCATAGCATCTGGGGAAAGGAAGTAAGTGTGTGTGTGTGTGTGTAGTGGGGGGAGTGTGTGTGTGTCTGTGTGATCAATGTTCCACTTTGTTTCAGGGACTGACATTCTCAGTCAGACTCATAAAACAACAGGTCTTCTCTTTTAAAAAGGCATTTACCAACTGGGCCGCCTCAAGACTGTCTTAGTGGACTGACCTCTATGAACTTGTAAAGTCAATGTTCACCATTACATCTGCGCAATAAAGCACCCTTCTTAAAAACACGTTGACATCGTCCTCTCCAAGAAGATGAAATAAAATAATATCAGATTAATGATAAAATGAATTAATAGTATTTCTCACTAACAAATCTGCCTAGACCCTAAGCATACACGTATGGTGTCATCCCAATAAATATATTTTATTGTGACATAACCGCATTACATTATTATCTCAACTCTGCCCAATAGCAATAGCTCAAGTGAACAGACTTTGTTCACAACAGACAAACAGGTGACCCATGAGGAGTTATGCACAGACTCTCAGACAACAGCCTGGGAGGAGTTTTTTAGGGACACGATTCTAGTCTGCCTCTGACTCAAGCCGCCATCAAGTACAGCATAATGCACAGATCTGACACTGATGAAATGTTTCCGGACTTTCTCTGTTTTTTTTGTTATGGCTTGTTTTCTCTTCACTGCATGGTATTTCATAACGGAGTGTCAGATGCTTTGTTGTTTTGGCAGTTCCCGAGAAGTACAAGGTGTCGGAGCCAATGAAAACACAAACAGCTGCCAGTGTTTGAACAAAAAAAAAGTGTTACGCTTATTTTTGTACGCAGTGTGGCAGGAAAAGAAGTGCTTGTAATTCATCCTTGTTCTTTCTTTATGTTATCATCAATGCTGTGGAACCTGATATTATTCTCTCTGCATCATAAAACGGTAAACTCAAGGAGTTAGCACTGACTAAGGAATAATTTCTCTTCTTTGTTTTTACTACAAAGTCTGTAATTTCAATTTTCTGACTCCAACCTCCACAGATGGAGAAGAGTTTGTGTGAAATTATGAGTGTGGGATTTGTAAATAACAGATCTGTACGTGTGGAGCGGGATAAAATTAGGCAGCAGTGACCTTGAAGTCTCACCGTTGATTCTTTCTAAAAATGAAATTTGTAACGGTGCATCAAGGTCTGATAGCCTGAGAGCTTCAGATGAGGTCTGTGCCTTTGTGCCTATTCTAGGAATGATGTTGCTGAAAACTCTTGGAGTTCAGTGAAAGTGAAGAAGCTATTAAAATTCACCAATACACCCATGAAAATGCATGATGGAAACGTGTTAATAGGTAAAACATTAAAAAGACAGTTACAGTGAGAGAGAAAGAAAGTGAGAGAGAAGCAATTGAAAGGTATGGGGAATAAAAAAAGAGATGGCCACCCAGTAATTGGATGTTGTGTGGATGGTGAGCTCTGCTGTATCAACGCAGTGGCACCAGGACTGATAGGATCCAGGGGCTTTACTTTGTTCTGGACAGCCTTGCTTGGGTGCATCATTTGAGTGTTGGGATTGCTTCCCAGAATTCCTCTGGACCCTCAGACACACAAGGGGGAACTTCATTACGGGAACCGCTGAAGCTTCCTGATGGAGTTTACAAGGGGAGCTTGTGTGGCACTTTATCTGGTCATGTTTTTGTCCATGGACTCATGGTATTGACTGACCTCTTTAAAGAGGCAAGAGGTATCCATGTGCTGTTTTCCTTTGGGTGCTCGGAGAACTCTGGCTGTTACTTTGATGCTGGGATTTTTACACTAGAGGAGTCGCCTCATAACACAATGCTTCACTGACTATTGACTGACTCACTACCAGTGCCATGAGCATCTGGCATGTTCACAATGGAACTCAATGCCAGGATGTCAGGGTGGAAATGTGGTCACCTCCATGTGCCGGCACAGGCTGATATTTCTCTGAGGAGCCAAGGCAACAGACATGATGGCAACTGACACAGACTGATAATGGCAGAATGAGTGTGGGCTACGCTCGTAGTTCCCAGAAACTGCTGAAGTTAGCTTAATTAGTCAAAGGCCCTTTTAACAAATTAGCAAGATCCCCACCACATGCCTCTGGGAAATGAAAGTAGGGTAAGAGGCAACGCACAAATGCTAACTCAGACAATTTAACACTGACAAAAAAACTCAATCTCAGTGAGAGATAGTGTGTGTGTGTGTGTGTGAGAGACAGAGTTTGTGAGAGTAAGAGAGAGAAAACGAGTGAAGTGTGTGATTGTTTAAGTGTAGTGTAGCTTCATGGTCTGTTTCTTTAGCTTTAAGTGTTTTAAGGTGAGGAGTCTTGCATTTTCAGGAGAAATGGTGGACAGATTGGTGACTGACCAAATCACTCACAGTAATCACACTAATATCTAATAGAATAAATAGAACTGTGTGTCATTTTTTTTCTTCCAATGGTTTTATAATGTTTTGGTTAGAGTCCAACACTGGAATCTCTTATAAGGGAAATAAATGACATTTGTGATAGTATTCTCTCAAAAGATGTACCTCTGTGTGTGCATGTGAAACAATATTAGAAACACAAAGTATTGGGAACATAGTGTGTGTTTTCACCCTCGTAACAAAAGGCCAACCAAATGAATTGAGACATTTATTTTCTAGAAAGTTTCATTCTTCTGATGATTAATTTGTATTGTCAAAAGTGGAAATTCCCATCTCAATAGCCAGAGAGAGAGAGAGAGAGACACGAACATCTCTCCTCTCAATGCAGTTTGTCTCTCCGTTGAGCTCACAAGAGGCTATTGAATAAAGTACATGGAGGATTTATAATTCGCCAGTCTGTGGAAAAGCCTTGAAATGTGGACATCTGTCTTTGTCTCCCTTTACTGTCTGGTGGTGCCTTCCTAGTTTAGCCGGGAGAAAAGAACCAGATCATTATAATTAGACACTTTTTCTGAGAGGGTTTAGTGTGTGATTCTGTGGTCAAGAATGTGACGGTGTGGACTGTGTGTGGACCAGCGTTTCTTGATGAACTGAGAATCCAATTCAGCGGTGTCCACTGGAGAGTCAGGAGCAGAAGGGCACGCACTGCTGATTGGAGCGAGCAGACAGCCGGGCAATTTCACGGTTTATCTTTGCCTTTGATCCTATCCCTTGCCTGCATTTGATCCTTTCCCATTAAAAAGCCAGCACAAAGTCATGCGTTTATAGATGCTTCTGTTAGCTCCCACGTCAATAGAACAGCCCCGCAACGTTGGTTTGGGGGGAGAAAAACTGCTTGTCATAAAACACAAAGTGAATGAGGGGATTTTACAAATGCCTGATGCAGGTCCCATCTTGGATGTGCCATCCCAATTTACAGTGTAATTTCCCTTGCGTTCAACAAGATATTGCAAAAGTAAGTGGCTGGATTTGAACGGAAGGAATCGCCAGACACACTCTGAAAAAGAAAGGAAATATTGACTTCCCTACTGTTTTTTTCCTTCCAGGGGCCATGTTACAGATGGCCCCTCCCTCTGTCACTGTTGCTACTGAGGAGTGTGTGAGTGAACTGTGGCTTTCTGGGAAGATTGACATTTGGTGGGGGGATGATTTGAAGGGTTGTCTTATACAGTAGGTAGACAATGGCAAAGCCATTTTGATACACAATGCCACCCAAGACAGAAGCAGCAGTACAACTGGCGTCTGACAAAAAATACATTTCTATATCCTTCATCATCCATGTAGCAGAAGTGAGGAACACATCTGGCCTGGGATTGTTTTCATAAACTAACACTAGTTCAGTTATTCGATTTGAATTGTTTTCCTTTTGCCTGTTTCCACCCTAAAGTGCTCTTTTGTAATGCATGTTTAGTTCATTGTAGTTCACACACGTCAAAGCAAGCCTCTCCAGCTGTCTTTACATAAGTGTGGAAATAATGCACATTAAGTGCTCTCTGTTATGTCAGGGTGCTTATGTTCAGCATGAATGCGGATGAGGAAGACCCATGCATTTAAGCAGCAGCAATGGTTTCTGGTGGGGCAGCGGTCAAATGGAGAGTCAGATGAACTAAATCACACTCCTTCACCTTGTGATCTGTATTCAGTGTGGTTAAGAACGCACATGAACTGGGACGTGAGTCAGGCCAAGGGAAAAAGGATTGAGATGAGGACAGAGCAGAGCTATGGATTGGTTGGCTGGTTTTTCCAGAAATAAATCTGAAAGAAGACAAATTAGTTAAGGACAAAGGATCTGTAGACGCCAGAGTGCAAAGCATACTATTGCATGTTAGGATGGTTGCATATGCTGTGTTAACAAATGCCATAGTGGTCCGCTAGCAGCCAGACCAATGGATACATTGCATCTGCGTTACTGAAGTTAAGCAGCTGTGGTGGTGTGGTGTTAGTGGTTAGTGCTTGGATGGGAGACCTCCTGGAAAAACTAAGTCGCTGATGGTTGGTGGGCAACTAGTAAGTGGCAACCTCCCTTTGGCCAAAAATCAAAACCCTATACCCTAGTACAGTGACAGGGTCAATGTGGTGTAGGAGACAATGTCCTTCATATAAGATATTTAATAGAGGTCCTCACTCACTGTGGTCATAAAAGATCCCATGGCAATTATTGCAAAGAGCAGGGGGTTCCCTGGTGTCCTGACAAAATACTCAAGCTGACTCATGCAATTTAGTCTCCTAATCATTCCCCAGTGTAATTGGCTGATTCAGTCATTTCCTCACTCTCCACCTCAAGCTGGTGTGTGGTGAGCGTTCTGGCGCATAATGGCTTCCATCACCCAGGTGGGTGCTACACATTGGGCCTGGTTAGTGAAGCTCTCCCTTTGCTGTAAAGGGGCCATGAAAAGTGCA
Organism: Alosa sapidissima; assembly: GCF_018492685.1. Classification (NCBI taxonomy): domain Eukaryota; kingdom Metazoa; phylum Chordata; class Actinopteri; order Clupeiformes; family Clupeidae; genus Alosa; species Alosa sapidissima. The sequence goes on along the minus strand of NC_055971.1, from coordinate 7,519,524 downwards.
ATATGAATGTAATGTGCTGTTCTTGTAATTTTCCTAATCTAGCTCTTGCGCATCCTTGGCTGAAGCAAATGTGACCTCATAAATTATTGTTTGGGGAATACTTGATTCTGGTTCTAATCAGATTCTGATGAGGAGGTTGGGAGTCATTCACCTGGAATGGCCTTCCCACACTCTGGATTACATTGACTAGTGGTCAGGAGTTTCTCCAAACCACAGTAATAACCTCAATTATAAGCATCATTATGTGTACATAGCTGTGGTCTCATAGGTGATACATACACCTGAGCAGGAGCTGCAGGAACCATGGAAACAGCATGTCAGGTACGCCACCTGACATCGGTGACTGATGAAGAGGGTCACTAAAGGACATCTCTCAGGGACTAATAACAAGCTTCATTTGCCCAGATGCCTGATTGTACTGTGTTGTTCCGATACGTATAGGTCACGGCAGAATCTGATTTCCTGGCATGACCTCAGCTGTTGTTCGAGCTCTCTGTTGTATTGAGCACATAAGGAAAGGGCAGGTCAGTTCAGGGTAACAGCCCTCTGGAAGGATGGCAGCAGCACCAACTGGCTGGAGCTCGTTTCATGTTGGGCTCTCTCTGCGTTCCCTTCTCCAGGCGGCTGGATTCTCACCTCCAGTCCTACTGATACCTGCAGTAATTAACTTTCCCTTCCGCAGACTCAGAGGAAACAGCCGTGACCCGGTTTCCATGGTAAATGCCCACCCTGCCGGAGGTTAATTAACTTTACACAAATCTACTGTAGTCTTGCTGGTATTGTCATGCAAAATCACACGCAGACTGGCACACGCTGGCACACACACAAATTCAGAGGGGAGTGTGTACACACACACACACAGCCAGTTTTCATGAGCAACTACAAGGCGGTCTAAATTGAGGGATGAACTCCCCAGCCTGCTTATCAGGGGTCAGATTACAGGTGCTGCATAAAATCCCCATTAGGCCGGCTGGAGGGGTGAGTGACCGAGGCGACACTTCATTTCTCTTTGTGTTGCTGCTCAAATGGAGCGGCATGGTCTCATTAAGGTCTCACCAAAGCCCCCGAAAGATAAGCAAAACTCTGATGATCAAAGACAGACGGAATCCGCTCAGCTTACCTTGGGACGTAGAGGAGGCACACAAGGGAGCATGCGGGAATCAAACCGTCAAAACAGGAATGGCAGTCTTTTATCCTCAAGTCAAGTGCATACAAACAGACAAAATGGAGACTGCTCAAATTATAACAGCAATAACATGTGCAGCATACAGAAAGAAATCAGAGAGGTTATTTCCCACTATGGTAATCTACAGCATCATAATCTAGCTGAGAGTCCCTAATTTGAGCTCACGATAAAAAAGTGAGAATGGTAACAGAATTGTAAACTGCTACCACACAACTCTCCTATTAATGGTGTTTAAAACTCACAGAGGATTAGTAAAGGCTGTATTTGCATTATTTAAACAATTATCAATCGGGTTTTGTATAAAAGTGGCTTTCAACTGTGATGAGATAAAATTAACATCAACATGCCAGAGACTTACTCATCGGCAGCTTTCGGTACCTTATTGATGCTAATTCATGCAGAGTTTGAGACCGTATTCATGGATTAGATCTCCCCTCTCCCATTCCTGTCCCCTCTCCCGCTCCATTCCTGGCCTTGCAGCTGAAAAGGAGAATGCTGCCATTCCTCAGCAACACCTCTGAGTGTGTGCAGGCAGGCCTCTTCACAATTTCTCCACCCCTCACAGTCCTAGCACTCAAAATGTGTGTGCTACCACTTGGGTCTGTAGGGTGCTGATGAGATGGTTTCAGCTCGCACCTCCTCTGGAGTACTCCACGTCCTCCTCACCAGCCAGCCGCGCTGACCAGCTGGTGCTCTCTTGTTCATTTTTTAATTTATTAATTTCTCCTCTTTTTACTTATTTCTGCCCCAGCTAAAAATGGATCAGCAATAAGTGTTCCAATGTGGCTCGAGACTAAGATGAATGTTCAAATGCTGCCACAGCCGTTTCCTTCTATTCTTTTACGTGCAATTTAAAGCCTTTTCAAAGCTATTTCTGACTGCAATTAAGTCATGCAGTTGGAGCCATAAGCTTTGCTCTCCTGCCATCTTTAAAGTCAGTGCAATTAGCCGTGACATGCTGGGGTTCTGCGTTTCATGTCTCAGGGAACAGGGGACCTCTTCATGGAGGGGGAAGGCTGACCAGGCAAAGTGATGACAGCCTTTATCCCTTTTCAGGTGGCAGTGGACTACAGAGTCCAAGCTGGGATGCCAGCTCTTTTTCTTCTTTCCCACCTGCCCCCCCCCCCCCCCTTCGCCTGTCTCAAACCCAAGGAGAAGAGAGACTTGGACGCTGGCTGGACAGCCTTGTTGGTAAACATCGGTGGGAACAGCAGTCCAGAAAGTGAGGCCATGACAACTGCGAAGATGCGCTGCTAATGACGTCCATATGCTCCCAGAGATAGATTAATGGAGCGGGGAGAGTGGAGTCATTATTCAGCGGGCCCGAGCGCTAACAATCAAAAACACGGGCAGATGGAGCCTTGCCTTGGGTGGAGGCAGTGCCACCGGGCCGGGCCAGCGCAGGCCAAAATGTGTACAGTAATGCAGCAGGCAAAAGAAAACAAGCAAACACGAAGACACAAATGGTTCCAACACAAACACTGACTCACTCCATCTGGCATATGACGCGCACGCTAACAGAGACGCAGCAGTGGGAACGCTTGATGATCAAAGGTGGTCACAGTTTTCAGCTGAAAAGTAGGATCTTGAATTTACTGTAGTTGAAGAGTCCCACTGATAAAGCTTTTTATTGAGAGAATAAATGATTAAAAAGAGCTCAATAGTATCAATAGTGCATCCTATCCACTTTACTAATGATTTGATTGGCAGTTTTGACTGAATACTGTATTCAAATGAAAACACACATTTGTGGACTGCCCTTTGAATCCAAGCTCTAACAAAACATTAAAACGCTCTGATAGATCCATGAAAAGAAATGGGAGCAAATTGAACATGCTGTATGCTACCTCAGTGCTTTGATTGATTTTTATGAGCAGTAGGTCACAGAGCCCAAGTCAGGTCCAAGGCACTCGGGTGGACAAGTGACCTGTGAATCTGCCACGTTACGATCTAGCACAGCCAGTATTTCTCCAAAAATGTGGGAAACTGTTTGCAAAGCTCATACTGTATGTTCAGTTCCTTAATCGGTAGTCCTTCTCCCCCACCAAGGATATTTCACCTCAGTCTGCTCGCTCAATATTCCCCGCGGTTGGTCTCCATTATTCTTCTCTGCTCTTTTCCCCTCTAGTTTCTGGGCTTCCTGTGATGTTTCCACTTTCGTGACAACGCTCTCCCTGGGCTGGCCTCCAAGTGGACTGTGATGGCTGCAGGGCTAATTCTCCCTGACAGGACATTAATCATTTGCCTATCGAAATTCCTTAAGGTGACGGAGAAGAGATTTGCGGAAGAGGAGCGAAAGAAGACACATCTCTGTTTGGCTGTCGTGCTCTGCACGTAGGTGTGTTTAAATAGAAATGTTACTCACTCATTGAGAGTTAGGACTTTTCGCAACAACTGCAGTTTTATGTATTTATTCTGCAACCGATTTCATGGAATATTCAATCTATGTAGATTATCTACAGCCTATGGATGCAAGTTCAGTAACAGCAGACAAGATGTCAATCAGTGGCTTAACAAGCCAACACCAGGCCCCATGCAGTGCAGGATTGTCAAGACCCCTGCCGATCTCCCTCCTGAGTTCGCCAAACCATGTGATCAAAATGCAATGCATTAATGGGCTAAAGGGCAGCAAGGCAACCAATACATTCAATGCATAGCTTTGCGCTTCTGCCCTATTTTCCCACAATACTTGCATTACATCTTATGTATAATCACAGCGATTACGTCACATTAGCAAACTCAATAGCGTAATGTTAATAGCATAATTAGGCTATCCTAACAATTTCAAAGCATGGAGCTAAGATAACCAGCAACAGCAAAATGATCTGCACTGCTGACAACGAACCTGAGAAGTAACAGCCTTTTGGTGTTTTAAGCGCCCAACGTCGTCTTCCAGGCAGCGCAGCATGGAAGGCACTAGGGTTAGGCAAGGGTTAGGGTTAAGGTTAGCTGCCTTGAAGTCGATGGTGGTGGTTTAAAACACCATCGAGTGAAGTAACAGGCTATCCTACATTATTTCTGCTGCTTACACTCATTATCATCCAAAAATAGAACCTACTGTAAGTTGTTCTTAGACTACAGTTGTCCTTTAACTTCTGGTCAGTATTAACCCTATATCTTTGGGCGGTCTTGGTGTAGTGGTTAAGGAGCTGGGCTAGCGTGCATTAGCCTGAAAAGTTGTGGGTTCAATTCCTGGTTTCCACAGTTGTGCCCATGAGCAAGGCACTGAGTTGCTCCGGGGACAATGTAATTCCTAGTAATATAGTTGACATATGTAAGTCACTTTGGGTAACAGTGTCTGCTAAATGGATACATGTACCAGCCTCCATGTCCTTTTTGCTGAGATTATTTACTGGAGATGGTTTGATGGTAGAGCATGAAGTATTTACTGGTTCAGGGGGCACTATGTCAAACAAACACAGATCCAAGGCTTTACAATGTCCTATTTGGACGTCAGGTTCAGACCAGTATGTTCCACTCAACTTATTTATTTTGCCAATGGTCTTTTTAGGAAAATTGATGATCAGTCTCTCTTATTGCTTTCTGTTAACGTAGCAATAGAATACGCATGGGCAAAGCAAAATTAGTTCAACTCTTTGGCCTTTATTTTGAGAGCAGGAACACCTGAGACAGCAGGTACCTGCTGCAACTGCAAATTTGATACTGTGTTAGAACTAGCTCTGGGAATAAAAAGACCAGTTGGCCAGTAACATAGCAAGTATAGGCCTAAATGCAGCTGATGCATGTAGGTTAGATAATGATTTACAGAAAACATTGTTCATTATAATATTGTCAATTTCCTTTAATATCCTGTTGAATGGCATTATATAGGTGTATATACGGAATTCAGTAGTCTCAAATTCAGTTAAAATAAAACAAACATGTAGCATGTAACAGAGAAACATACTGTCAGAAACATCAAAACAGCTGGTTTATCACAGGCAAGTAGGCAAATAGCTAAGGTACATGAAATAAACTCACCTGTCCACAAACGTTTTGTCTGAACCCTTGAGGAGAACAGTCCACACTCTGCTACAACCTATGAGTTCTGTTTGATATGCTCTAAGGTAGGCTATAAGTTAGCTCATTCTGGTAGTTTCATTGATAGCTAACCAGTGATAATTGACCAACTTAAACATTAACATTTCCCTTTTGAGAATCTGATGTTGCTTTATCTTGCTTTCCAGTATACAATTGATTTTGATACCAGCAACATGTTTAAAAAATGGGGGCAATAAAATGCTGGAAAAGTTGTGGAATGATAAAGAAAAAAGGAGGATGTTTCACAACTAATTAGGGTAACTGGCATCACAATGAAATATAATTATAAAGTTTCTTGAAATTGTAAGGTATTTTTTTTGACCACTTCTAGTGAGTAGAACTGGTCAAAACACCCACTGGGGGGGTGATATTAACTCTTTACTTCTAAAAAAAGAAGCGTTTTGGATTTACACACTGGATACTCTAGCCCCTAGAGGAATGAATGAAGAGTTTGACTTGCGTCCATTTCTATGAACTGACCTTGGCCTTTTTGGACTGTTGTGTTGATCTGTAGCATGGTGTAATATCTTTCTGATCCTGAATTCCAGTCTGTTAGCTTTGTCCTGATCAGTTCCTTCTTTGATGTTGTTCATGTTGTGTATATATCGCACATATTGATGTGGCTGCCTGTAACATTTATGTAATTTTTGTATTATTCACTACTCCTCAATGTGATCTAGTGGTACTGTCTGGTATATGAGTGCATTGAAATACTGTTGTGCTTTGTGTTATTTATTGCACGTTGGCACTTTATTGTATTGTATTGTACTTATTGCATTTTTGCACACTGCATTTTGCACACTAGCACTTGAAGCACTTTGCACTCGGCACTTTAATCACTTGCATCATGTGATGTCAGGTGTTCAATTAGTATAAGTATGGGCTGCTTGGTACCTGTCTTATCTCTGAGGAAGGGCAGTGTGTCCCGAAACGTCACATGTGGTGAATAAAAAGGAAAAACAATAATGGAGCTCTAGTGTGCGGACTTCTTTGTAATTTTTATTGTCACTTTTTGAGTCCAGCACCTACTTTTTTAACATTTAGATGTGCGCACCTTTTTCTACATCATGGAATGAAAAACATGATTAAGAATACCCCATGCTGTTCAGCAGCTGAAATCATATATCCTATAAGAATGGGGCAACATTTCATTCTCAAAACTAGCAGCTGGTCTAAACAGTTCCTAAACATTTAAATAATGTTAAATGAAGAGGTGAAGCAGCATAGTGGTAAACATGCCCCTGTCCCAACTTTTTTTGAAGGCATCCAATTCAATATGAAAGCAACACCAAAGCACTTTTCCTCTGTCACACGCACACTATTTGTTAATCCAGCAATAATAATGTCCACAGACAAGGTTGAGTTTGTTGCACGATTTCATGAAAGTATTACATGTATGTATCACAACATCAGAAGCAAGTCACATTTGTAGTTTCTTATGTCTCATTCCATCGAACTACAGTTCCACTACCCTATCTGGCAAACTTACATAGTGTGGTTATAGCCGATAGAGGGCCATGAAGCGAAGTGCAGAAGTGCGGTTCACCCTGTTACGAGTTGATGAACCACTCAATTTTTTTTATTTTTTATTTTAAGGTACAAAAAACTCTTTGGTGTTGCTTTAACATATATTTTCCATTAAATAGTCATTTATTTCACATTTTCAACATTGGATATGTTGTCTATGTCCTTTCTGCAGCTCAATATGGTTTTATGAGATTTGTATAATATCACATCCTGTTTTTATCTGCATTTTACACAACGTCCCAACTTTTTCTGATTTGGGGTTGTACCACTTGGTTGTTGATACTACTGGTAGCCCTGTTTTCTATTGCTGTGTAACAGTGGGAAAGTATGAGTGTTGAAATGTATAGTGATATCATCATGATGATCCTATCAGTGACATAGCAAGAGTGAAAGCAAGACAGACAGGCAATGTGATTTCAGGCACTTTGAACACATTGGTCAATTATTATTCTCAAGTTATTTTGTACATTGCAAGTTCACTTGAGACATGTACAATCAAATATAATAATAATGTTTAAGAATATCTGCATCTGTATGAACACATAGCCTATTTTCTACATTTGGGGAAAGATCCCATTTGAACAGAGTGGAAAGAGATCTGTCATTGACAATGGTGATGCAACTGGTTGAGGCTGTCATGGGTAAAGGGGGGACTGTCACCGTGCACAGTGCATCTATACCCATCTCAGTGGCCAGCAAGCTCATTGTCATGACAGCAAGCCTGCTTGGAACCAAGAGCAAAGAATATTAAAAAAATAGATGAAAGCTGCTGCTGCACTCCGTGAGGGCGGACACGTCCAGAAATCTCATCACCACTACTGATGACTACTGGCACGGCAGCACTGTCTCCACATTCATGATCAGAGTACCCGAGAGTGTCTGTCTTTTTAGCACTACATGGTATTGTCTAGGCTTCATAATAATAGTAATAATAATAATAATTTAGCTTCATCTGTCATCATTTTACAGATCCGAGAAAGAATGAAGGGGTGCAGGGCCACATAATATTAACCTTTCAGGCCATCTTCATCAGTTGAAGTATACTTAAGAAGAGCCTGAGGGCTGAGAAATTTAAGCAAAGCACCTTGAGGGAGAAAGAAAAGATATGTTAGCATTTCCATATTTTGATATTTAAAAGGGATGCAGCTGCTTTCACAACTACCAATGCTTACTGTAAAAACATCCCAAGCTAATGTTATACATTGACCTAGGCCTACTTGTAGCTTAAAGGAACCGTATGTAAGAAATGTATTTCAATTAATCATAAAATGGCCCTGATATATCACTAGACATTAAGAAATCATGTTCATTTCAAATACTTATATCACTGACAACAGTAGTCCGGCCAGGATATTGTCATTTAAATAGTGAAGTTGCAGCCCTCAACTGATGTTGATGTTGTCATGTTGTGTTTTGGCCTGATGCACCACCCTCCACCTATCTACTAATCACAAAGTCAGTAGTGTTTCGGCATCCGGGTTGCCAGCTCTGCCAGTCAGAGTGGAGGGGAAGGGGATACACCGCTCTACAGTCATTTGAAAGTGATTGTAGTACCAGTTTTGACCACAATCTTACATATGGTTCCTTTAACATAGCATTTAAGCATTCTGCTGTTTGAGAATTAGACAGACGCACCTGGTGCTTTAAAGACAGTAAACAGCTGGCGTGCATGCACGGAATTTATCGTGTGGTTTTCCTAACCCCCATTTGGTAAATAGATTATCACGGTCGAATAGTTAGTATAGCAGAGAAGCTATGCCACTTTCATCAAAACCTATTAGCCTACAAAGCTATAGCAATGTTATGTCATTAAATACGATAAACAGTGATTCTGGAACAGATCTGCGTCTTCCTTATCCAGTTAAAGGAACCGTATGTAAGAAAAATATTTCAATTAATCATAAAATGGCCCTGATATGTCACTAGACATTAAGAAATCATGTTCATTTCAAATACTTATATCACTGACAACAGTAGTCCGTCCAGGATATTGTCATTTAAAAAGTGAAGTTGCAGCCCTCAACTGATGTTGTGTTTTGTCATGTCATGTTGTGTTTTGGCCTGATGCGCCACCCTCCACCTATCTACTAATCACGAAGTCAGTAGTGTTTCGCCATCAGGGTTGGCAACCTCGAGTCAGGGGGGAGGGGGAGGGGGAGGGGATCCGCTCTTCAGTATTTTGAAAGTGATTGCAGTACCAGTTTTGGCCACAATCTTACATATGGTTCCTTTAATAAACATATTACAGTATGTAACCATACTCCGTCCGTTCGGAAAAAAAAAAAGTGCTAACTGTTCTGCGCTAACTGTTCTAGTTTGTTACAAGCAGCATGGGCCGTCAGGCAGGTAGTTAACATAAACATTTTTTGCTAGGCTAGCCTTCCTGCTACGACATTACACCATTTGTACAAGACAAGTAGAGCTATTTTATCCAGTGTAATTTATCACTTACCACTATCTTGTTTTTTCTTGTCATCCTCTTCCTTTCTCTTCTTTATTTTCTGGCTTGACGGGCCTGAAGGGGTGGATGGGAGGCAAAACAATTAAAAAAGATAAATAAAACAAGAATTTTATAAATGGATGAACAAAGCAGGAAGGGGGCTATAACAATTTTTTAGGTTAGTGGGTTGTAATAACTGTCCATGATGGTAGAACACAATGCTCTAACGCTTTTGGGTCTTATTAAAATCTTGACTCAACTTAAAATGGATTTCTCATCAATCTACACACAACACTCCAACACCCCAGTGAGAAAATAAATAAAATACATAAATAAAATACATAAGTATTCACACCCTTTGTTATGACACTTGCCATTGAGCATTGGTGCATCCTACTTCTATCAATGGTCCTTAAGATGCTTCTACAACTTTATTTGAGTCCAGCTGTGCCTATATTAATTCACTGGACATTATTAAGAGAGGCGCACATCTCTTTATATAAGGTCTCACAGTTGATGGTGTCTGTCAGAGTGAAAACCAACAACAAGGTTGAAGGAATTGTTCGTAGATCTGCGAGACAGGGCTGTGTGAAGACACAGATCTGGTGAAGGGTACAAGAACATTTCTGCAGCTTTGGAAGTGCCCAAGAGCATGGTATCCTCCATCATTCTCAAATTCTCAAAAGTTTGAAACAACCAACCAGTCTTCCTAGATCTGGCCACTTAGCCTAACTGAGTAATCCGGGATGAAGGGCCTGATAATGGTCACTACCTATGTAGAGATCTAGAGTTCCTTTGAGAAGATGAGAGAAGCGAACCAAGTAGTTTTGAAAATGAACGTTAAGGGTTGTTTTAAGGACATGTTTATGCATGCCCTTAGCCATAGCCAGCCACTCTGAAACAGTCAAAAGCGATTCAAAACGAGTCAGAAAGTCGAGACAGTCGAGACGAACCAGAAAAGGGACTCAAAGTGCTAAATACCGGAATTATCCTTGCATTTGCCATATCAATGTATTCTAAATATTTCAAATGAAATGCGTAACAATGGAGAATGAGTAAAAAGAGCCTCTTCTGTGCCCATGTATCCTATACCTAAAAAAGCATGTGTCTGCACTAACACCCCAAAGGTATATCTAACGGCTATAATGACCCAGTGCTGTGACATGTACAGTGTCTGACTGCTGTAAAAGATAAGTCAGTTTGCCATTCCATTGTGACTTTTCTTATTCTGTCGGCACCTTAGCTGCTCTTGGTGTTGTCTTTCTGCACATGGCTGCCCAGTCATGTGAGGTGATCTATAGATCCTTTGTGAGACGTGGCTGGGGGACGTCAGGACTTTCTGGTAGCAACAAGGGAGGCAATTAGCCACTGTGTTGCACACTGCTAGCTGTCAACAACATCAGTGGCCAACAAATGTGTAATACACAATTGACTTAAAGTCCCCATGCGCCTCCATTGGCGCTTGTTAGGAGACACACTCTATGTTGACTCCTTTACTGAAGTACTAAATTCAAATATTCCAGAGAATACAATGTCATGGTAGAAGACAAACACAAGATATGCAGTACACTCTCATCAGCCTCTGCTTGTGTTAAATTGGTATGGGGGAATTTTGAGCTCTTGGTTAAGAGCTGCTTTGCAGCAGTGGTGTTGCAGGCTTGTCAATAACAACAGTAGAAAAGAGCACAAACTGAGGTGGAAGAAAACATGGTCTGGAGATAAGAGAAAACTGACAATAAAAACACACCTAGAAATTCAGTCAAACCAAGGGCCCTTCACTGATTGCCTTAAAACTAGAGAGTGAACATTGTTTTCTGTCATGAAATAGTGGGCCAATTGATGCTTAAAACAGTTAAAACATTGCAAGGGGGAAATTAGGGCTGTTCAGGGTTAAACAATTGATAGATTCACTCACAGCAAGGGGTCTGATGAGGTCTTGAGAAAGGCAATCATCTTTGCTAGTCATAATCCCTCTTCACAATTACAGCACTTAAAACATTTTCTCTGCCTCTGGCCACTCATACATATATTTGAGGCAACACCAGATGTCATCGCAGAATTGCTCTGTTAAACCCCAGCAATAAAGCATAATTTAATAATAAATATTTTTACAGGAACCATTATGGGAGATCATCAGTCAGACCGTGACAATACCTTCAGAGAAAATCAATTTCACTAAAGGATGTACTTTTCACACCTCTCTATTCTTCTGAAGCCTGCTGTGCTATATTGACTTGTCATTCCTTATGACACATACAGTATACATTGGATTATGAAATGTAAATCAGCAGAGGGTATCACTTAATTGTGATGGTCCATTATCTTATAGTCAGAAACATCAGTCTGATGTGGCTGCTGTTCTTGAGGAAACATAATGATCATAACTGGCTAACTCTACAACCTGTTAATTAAGTGATGGCCATCCCTGAATATCACTGGACAGTAACCTCAGTTAAAGGGCATTTGTAACCTCAGTGAAAGGGCATTTGTTTTCTTCATTGTTGACAGAGTGTCAACACAAGGCTTGTTTATAATTTATGATGGCCCATTAAAATAAAGAAGAACTTAGCAGTGTTTCTCAAAGTGTGTGTGTGTTTTGTTGTAGATTTGTACCTCTGTAATATTTAGCTATTACCATCTCCCTCTAAGCCTCCTATGGACTCAATTTACCAAAGGGTTCCTGTGTTGAAACCACAGACACAAATACACCACTGAATCATGAGTCCCAGCTCATGAACCGATGACAACAGAACAAACAACTATCAGAAGAGCAGATACAACCCTGTCAAACCAGAATGCTAATTAAAACATAAGTAAATCATTGGCTAATGAGTTGTAATGTGAGATAATTACAGAACTGTTGATGTTTCATGCCTAATTGGATGGCATAGCTCAGATAATTAGGAAAGTTTGATTACTTTATGCTAAACACATTAGCAGTGAGCAGGTGTTTTTCTTAGAGATGTCATTGGCAATACTTGTCCTTGTGTCTCGATCTGATGATCTTGACTGGAGGAAAAGCAAAGCATCTTTTTGATGCAAATGCGATCACATGATAGCACTGTGTGTGTGTGTGTGTGTGTGTGTGTGTGTGTGTGTATGTGTGTGTTTGAGTGTAAATGTGCTCACATGATAGCACTGTGTGTGTGTGTGTGTGTGTGTGTGTGTGTGTGTGTGTGCGTGCGTATGTGTGTTTGTTTGAGTGCAAGAGGATGTGAGAGATACAAAGAGGGCGTGCTAATTTGTGTACTGCTCAAGAACATATTAATTGAGTTACAGTTTTCTTTTTATTGACTTTGCAGAACGTTTATTATTTTATGCTGCTAAGGGTAACTGCACCATAAGACAGAGAAGGCATAGTTATGCCTGATATAACTTTGAACATATTGTAAGAGTGTGAAAGTTAGGTCACAGTAATAAGTAAAACAAATTAACTTTATGTAATTATTTAAACAAGATTAATTGTTTTCTTTGTTAATCTTCATTTAAATAAGTCATGTATATATATAAAAATATGACCTATGGTTTTATATGTCATTGACAGACGGGTTAGAAAAAAATCATATCCATTTGGAAAAAGTGTAAAATGGAGCTCTTTGACCCAGATACTTATAATTGGTCTTCTGGAAAGGATCAGTCGCTATCCCAAAGGCCTTTGTGTCGATGTGACTAGCCATGCAAGTGATTAGAATTTCAGTCCCATTATGTTAGGAAATAAAACAGGAGCTGCTCTTTGACCCGTGTCTTTACAAACTACTGTGCACCACTTTGGAAGGAACACTCTGAAGTTTCTCCTTATTACTGAAAAAAAAAACCCAGTTCTGTGAGTAAAGGTACGCTGAGCGTTTAATGTTTCCTCTGAAGAAGAGAAGTATGTGTAAGCTACTGGAAACTAAGACTGGAAATCGGTAACTGTCCAACTGAGGCAAGTGAGACCACAGAATTAGTTCCCTGCAATGATATATTCCATGTCAAACCTATCAGAATGAATCAATAAATGAACTCTGGTGTCCTGACCAGCCTTCTGTTCCCCATAGAGCAGGGGAAACGTTCCAGCACCCCGGAGAGCACCCATTCCTACCGCTCCCTTGGGTGTGGGTCTGAATGGGCCATGCTACTCTAGCTTCAGCACCATGGAGAGCTCCGCATACACACTGATGTGGCTGCAGCCTACACCAAGTTACTATTGGACAGTGGTGGACCCAGCCCAGTGGTGTCCAGGAAACCAAGCCATTCTGCAAGAAATTAAGGTCTTATCACTAAGGCTGTGCTGGTGTTCCCACGCTGGGTTTTTGTTGCCAGTAAGGACATTCTTTTGGCTTTAAGTTTTGATGGAGTCTTTGTTGAATGAACTGTCTACAGTTCAGAATGAGGTCTGTTTGAATTTGCAAGTCCATCCGCTTTTGTTTGAAGAACAAAAGTTTTCTTTTTTGATTTTCTGAACTTCTGTCTTCTGTTTTCTTGTTTTACCAGCTACTAATAATCTCCTATTTCTGCTGCCAAACTGTCACATAACCAAAGGGGTCCAGTGATTGACATACTCTGTGTTGTAGTCAATGTACAAGCAGTTCCAGCAAGATTGTAAAAAAGTATAAATAAATAAATTGTGCCACTCTTTTTAAAATCTGCGGACGTCACTCTCCATGAGATGAGATTCATCTGTCGGACTTGCTTTATCCTTTAGAAGCTATTGACTGCTTTTCAGTGTCTCTGAGCTTGTGTGAAACAAGGCCACTCTGCCAAGATAAGTGAGCATGTCTTTTGTCATCCATAGTTGACAGTTATACATGTGATACCAGGAAAAGTGTTTGTGACATATTAAAACCATAATTGACAACAATTAACATTCTTATAACAACAATAACAAAAAAAAAAACAATACAACACAGCAAAATTCCCAGAGTTATTTTCCGAGTGTAAAGCAAAAGTGTTAAAATACAGAGTTGAAACTACACTGAAAACAGTTAAATTAACTGTTAAGGAGTTCATTTTGTAAGGGAGTTAGTGTCATTGGCCAGTGTTTGGGACTCAACTCCTACAGTGTTATGAAACCACGCCTCTCCTAACGTGACCTCATGGATCAGCAAGGTGTAGAGACGACATCTTTCTTTCCGATGGAATGCAAATATATGGTAAGTCACGCTCTGCTTTATAGTTGTACAAATATGTCCAAATAATTGTTTTCTCTTTCTTTTAACCTACGACTGAAGACTCAATACTGTTAGTTGACAAGGTGTATGTTAGCGATGATTCAGCTAACTGAACTAACTGATAGAGCCCGACCGATTTATCGATTTATAATGGCCGATAAATGAATATTTTAAAAATAAAATAAAAATGGACAAAACACCCTTCAACCATGTCATGAGTGTTAGCGTTGTATAGTTTGTCCACTAGAGGGCACTCTACACCGTCCCTGCTGGCAACACTCGTGTATAACGCGCCACACATCCTGCAACCTGCTGATCCAGCCAGAGTTTTACCTAATTATAAGGTAGCTTATAAGGCAATAGGGACTAATTATTACACACGCACACTCAAACATTTAGGAGTGACCGTTATCTTGTTTAATGATAATACAAATGATGATGATAGTAATAATGTCATCATTATTTTTTGTAATTATTACTGTCAATAATAATAATAATAATAAATATAGCCGCAAGCGGCAATAGCGGGCCCGAGCACCTGCGGGCCGCAACCCGTGACATTTCAGAATCCAACAAAGCATCGACGTGGTGCATTTGTAAAATGTACATATTTGATGTGTGTGCTATTTGTTTTTGCATGTTATTTTCTGGCACATTTACTTGCTTGGCCAGGTGAGGGCGCAATGCAAGGCAGGCCAATTGTGTGTCATCATAATCATAATATAAATTAACCTGAGAGATTTCAGATTATTCATTTGAAGCAAAGAACATTTCTGATACACTTTTTGGCCAGATGGTGGCGCTATATTAGGCATTTGAATTACACATGTGAATATCATCACAATAATGATATCCAATATTTTTGCAATTTGCAAAGTTTCAGATCAACCAATATAGGCATTACCAATTTCTGGCACATTTTCCTGCTTGGCCAGGTGGTGGCGCTATGCCAGGCAGGCCCATAGGGTCTCTGGATATCATCATAATTATAATATCTATTAACCTGAGAAGTTTCAGACCATTCATTCAAAGCATAGAGCATTTCTGGCATATTTCCTGTTTGGCCAGATGGTGGCGCTATGCTAGGCATGTGAATTATATGTGTGAATATCATCACAATAATGATATCCAATATTTTATAAAGTTTCAGATCAATCACTTAAGGCATTGTCCATTTCTGGCACATTTCCTACTTGGCCAGGGGGTGGCGCTATGCCAGGCAGGCCCATTAGGTGTCATATTACAACATATCAAAAATCCCTTCACAATTTAACATCAGCGACATCTTGGCATAATATTTGCCAAATTTCAAATGAATCTGACAAACCGTCTAGGAGGAGTATGTTCAAATTGATCATATGACATCAGTATAATTGTCATTCTTTCTGTTGCCAGTTGGTGGCGCTATGCCAAACATGCATTATGGGCATGTGAATATTATCATTAACATGGTCTTCAATGACCTGTGAAATTTAAAACATTTCAAGCCATGCATGGTGATTTATGACACATTTATTGTTTATGTGGAAGGGTATTAAAATGAATAATTTCGCCATTTCGTCAAATTACAACATATAAAAAAAAGCTTCACAATTTATAATCAGGAACGGCGTCATGTATACCAACTTTGACATGAATCGGATCAACCGTCTAGGAGGAGTACGTTAAAATTGATCATGTCCACAATGCACAAAATCTCAATTACCTCACTTCCTGTGGGCGTGGCTAATGGCATGTTAATACAAAAGTTGTTTGTTTTTGGGAGTTACATACACCCACCAAATTTGGTGTGTGTATCTAAAACTATATGCCAACCACAAATCACAGTGACATAAGGGGGCACTATGGAGTTCCTGGGCAACGCCCGGTGCCAAGCTTTTATCCCTGTCTCTTCACTGCATCACTTGATGTGTGTGCCAAATTTCATGCGTTTTCATTCATGGGAAGCACCTCTTTTGGCATCATGATTAATCACATATTTCATCACATATTAGTCTGTACAAAATCCCAATACCTCACTTCCTGTTGGGCGTGGCTAATGCATTGTACATACGAAAGTCGTTCATCTTGGAGAGATACAGACACCTACCAAATTTGGTGTGTGTAGCTGAAAGTATATGCCCACCACGGGATCAGTCATATAAGGGGGCGCTAGCGAGTCTTTGGGCCATAGCCAGGGCCAAGCTTTTTTACCTAGCTGCTTTGTGTGACACCTGATGTGTGTGCCAAATTTCAAGACTTTTCGATTATGTTAACCACCTCAAAATATTTGCCAACCACGGGATCAGTCACCTAAGGGGGCGCTAGAGAGTCCCTGGGCCACGCCCGGGGTCAAGCTCTTGTACCTAACTGCGATGCGTGACACCTGACGTGTGTGCCAAATTTCAAGAGTTTTCGACCATGTTAACCACCTCAAAAACAGGAAAGCAAAAAAGTGGAATAATAATAATAATAATCCTTACAAAAACAATAGGGCCTTGCGCCCTTCGGTGCTCGGGCCCTAATAATATTGCTGGTAGTAATAGTTGTGGCTGTAGCAGCAATCATTTTACCAAGTCTTTTAATACTGGTAACTTTGATTTGGTTGTTGTTATTATTGTGTTGTTGTTCAAAAGACTAAGTTTCATATCTTAAGTTTCTATTTTTATACATTTTATTTATCAGAACTTTAATATATTTTGATGTTCCTCTGTGACAATATTATTTAAAAATAAACAAGTTTGTTTTTAAAATGCATTATCATATTATTTTAGTCAATACTCATAAATAACTACAAATAACTAATGTTAGGAAAAAAAAAATATATCGGCCGATATCGGAATATCGGATTTTTAAATCAACAAATATTTGTATCGGTATCTGGACTGATCCAATAACAGCTCACATCGGGCCCCACCCCTCCTCCATTCTGTGAGCGCATCAAAAGTTAATCGAAGTTGCCTACACGAAATTGCAGCGGGTGCTTGTAGTGACAAAATTAACACCAATGTAGAAGCTTCAAAAATACAATATTGCAAGTAGGCTAGCATATGTCAGCAACATGTTGAAGTTCGTTGAGTTTGAACAAGGATGTAAGCAAGCATAGGGGCCTACAGAGCTGAGGGACAATAGGTGCAGGTGGTGGAGAGTGCGAGCTTGACGCTACATGATAAGAACTCACTCACTGGTGGAGCAGGTAGGCTATGTGTGACATGCCATGCTGACGATGATGATTATAATGACTTATTAATTGCGATAATGTAATGATATGGTAATGCTAACATAGTAAGGCCGTGCTGTGATTACAATAACAAATAGCACAACTTAAATTTTCTAAATGAATGATTTGCAAACCCGATGATTTTCAAAATTCAACATCGATGGCATGAGTGGTGGTTGGTCTCTCAAAGTAGAGAAGGTTTCTATCTTGGAAGGGTTATCATGGTAACCCATGGGCTAAAAGACTGTAGACTGACGGAAATGTAAGCTAAAACGTAAAGTCATGCACAAGCCAACTAAGCTATATATAACCTATAGATAGGCTACTGGAACTGGAAGACACTAGTAGACACTAGTAACTAGACACTAGTAACACTAAGATAATTAGTTCATGTAGCTATACTGTTCTAAAATGTACCAGCAATGTAGGTAGGTAGTATAGCCTACAGGAATAAAATATTTCCAGCCCTGTTTATTTTGTGTTGTTTCAGTTGTCCTACAGTGATAACTGGTATACATTACATTAATGTCTACAACAATCTGGGTAATTTAACTCTTTACAAATAGGCTTCAGTATTTTTTTTGGTGCTGCTTTCAATTGAGCATTGTATAGTTTAAATGTAGCCTATTGAATAATATGAAATGATACTTTGAATTCAAGCAGAAACTCTTCTTTAATAATTGCTTGTATAGCCTACTTGAATATGGAGATCATGTGCTCCATGCCTACCTCTGATCAGTCAGAGTGAGGCCTACATCACTTTCAGTGCTCCATGACAGTTGAAAATATACATATTCAAGGGTAATGCAAAGATTCTGTATTTAATTAGGTGGGCCCGACCAATTTGAGGGCCGCTTGTGCCAAATATGCCAGGGCCGATTTTTGGTCCCAGTCCGCCCCTGATGTTAGCTGTCGCTAGCTAGCTAACAACAGGCTAGTTTTGGTTAAACAGAGTAATATAAGGCAGCATTTTAGCGAATTTGTGAGTAGTTGATGGTCTTTGTCGGATAAAAAAGGTATTGGATCACTAATAATTCAGCCCTCTCGTGTATTTGTAGTCATATGTACCTTTCTCATGTTTGTTTCTTATTCTGTAGTGTCTGTGGCAGATTCAGGAGTCTGAAGTTGCTAACGTTAAATCTGATTGACTAACAAAACTCTTGTAAAAGCTAGACATTCCAAGACGAATGAATGATCCATTAGAAGGCAACATTTTAATAACATGCCCCTCTGTGCAGTCGTAGAAAAATTTGGACTGCCTCCTGACGCTGAAATCATTTACAAAGATTCTTCTGGAGCAGAAGTGGACCCAGACATCTTTTCTGAACTGTTAAAGAAGGGGGAGGATTTGTTCAAGGTGTATGTGAATGATAGTAACTAATTGTAATGTAATGCAGGAATGTCATATTTTTCTATTGCGTGGAAGTTTTAAATATGCATTGTTCTTGACATGTTTTGCTTATTGTGGTGATTCAAGTTAAAGAAAACTCTTCTTTTACAAGATTTAGAGGATATGTCAGTGTCTTCTGAAGCATCATACCCCTCAGATGCCTCCACTGTTATGTTGGATGACAGTCCGTGTGAGACTCCAAACAAGAAAATTAGAAGGGATGACCAGAGTCATAGAGAAGCAGTCAAAAATGTAAGCAGTTTTCATAAATGTAAAATTACTGTTTTCCTTGAGTGTTTGTTGTTGATGTTTGAGTGTAATTGGTTGTAAAATTGTGGTATGTGGTTATGTGTTATGTGCAGATGGTCAATGAAGTTCTTCAAAGAAAGCCAGGGGGGAGAAGATTTTTCAAGAGTACACTAAAACAAAGTCACTGTCAGATGGAACCAGTAAACAGACAGCTTGTGAATATCTTGGTTGCTGACATGGTGGAGGTGCATGGGTATGTTTAAAGAGTTTTTGATGGTCAAAATGCCTTTATGATGCCTTTATGATGTCCCAACACCTACTTTTAACACTTTATACTATTATTTCAGATGGATCCCTTCCCAAGCTGTTTGAGTGAAGTATGCCCAAGGCATTGTGGCCTTGTTGCCATATCTTAAGGACCCATTGTCGAAGCATGGATATGTAAGTTTGGTATTGTGAACTAAATTGCAGTTGTTAAATGTCAATTTCGCAATCTGAAAGTGAATAATTTATATATTTTTATTCCCAAAAGGAACACTTTTATGATGCAGCATCAGGCTCTGGGTACATTGCATGGCGTCTTAAGACTGTACAACAAAGCCTATGCTTTGCAAGAGACTCCGTACAACAGTTGACTGATCAAGAGTGTGAAGAGGCAATATCTATGATGAATCATTCTTCCGATGAAGCACTGGTTATGGAGAAAATGAAGGCCACTTTTGAACACAGACAGAAACTTGTCCGTGATCCTGACAAGTCATTAGATGTTCTGGACACCTTCCCAAGATTTCTTGACATACCTGGCCTTGTGAGTTTACATTTAATTGTGAAATATGATCATGCTAATTTAAAAATTAAGATTCATGTTAAGATGTGCTCAGCCATGCCCAATTTACACTCTAATGTTTGTGCTTTCATGGTAATATTGTACATTATTTAAGAAATGGGAGAATGCCATCAAGTAAAGATAACTGTGCTTATCTTGTTCTTTGTGAAGTTGTGACTTTGGGGTTTCATGACCATTTCAGCGCATTTGGTATAGAAGAGAGACTTTTGGATTGTTTCATATTGTAAGCATTGATGATTTATTTTACCACAAAGCTTTTGACAAGCAATTGTTTTACAATTTTGATGAAAACATTTACTTGGTCCCCCATTGCCACCTGTGCTAATGTAATATTTTGTACTGGTATTAGATTTTGCAATAAAATCTCTGCAATTATTTTCATTAAATTGTGTTGTATTAATCAGTATTGTACAAAACTATTCAGTAGCAAATAATGACACTAATTAGTGTGAAATTAACTTATAAGCCGATTTGAAATTTAACTCTGGTGTAATAGGAAGTTAACACCTCCTGGTGTTAATTGTTAGCTATATATAGAGGTGTTCCAACACAAATTAGTGTAAAATAAACACTAAAACAGATTTGAAATGTAACTCTACACTCTAGTGTAACAGGAAGTTAACACCTACAGTATAAGTGTTCATTTTAACTCTATACAGAGGTGTTCCAACACTGTACTTGGATTATTTACACTCGATAGAGTGTTACATTAACACTGACAAGATTGGGACAAAATAAACACCAATCTAGTGTTTCTATCTAGTGTACAGAGTTGTTTTAACACTGTACATTTTGTAGTGAATGTTTGAACTCCTCTTGTTAGAGCAGAATGTCAGACTCTGTTGAGTGGCATGTTTTATTCCTCTCATGAGATCCGTCTGTCTCATGTTATTCATGGGTACTCACGTTGTTGCAGTGTAGCACAGGTTGTGTGTGAGTGTCTCGGAGTGAGTTGTGCCGTGATTCTCCAAAACGCACACTTGCACATAGGCAGCGCTGCAGTTTTTGTTCTCCCGTTCCCTTCGCTGTAGGATGGAGCAGAGTTGGTGTGTATACCCACTTTGTTCGGCGTCACTTTGCAGCCACACTTCTGACAAGCAACCCGGTGAAGGCAGCCATGCCATTTATCCGATTAAGCACTGGCACTTCGCAGGGTTTATTTTAATGTACCCCCCCTGTCTTTTGTTCTAAGATTACACAGCGCCCAGATCTCAGGGTGAGAGTTTGAGGTATGCAGCCATACAATCCTCACAATGAAAGAAACCCCAAAAGGATTTGTTTTTTTATTGTTATCAAGCTGTGCTTTTTTGGCTGTTCCAAAGAATTCTCATAGGACAGCATACATCTACTGAGTTTGCTGCGTAGCTGTTGTTGTTGTTAACCTACTTTTGCATAATGATGCTGGGAGTGCTTCTCTAAACAGACTGATGGGACTATTCCTGGAAGAAGCTCCTACTCTACTCCCGCTCCAGTTCGCAAAACTAGTTGTGCTATACTTGCATAACAAAAAATACTGATGTCTTTATACGAGGTGTTAGGATGCCAATATATTTTAGAGGGTTTAATTGTTACTGGGTGCAAGGCAAAAGGGTGTGGGCAAAACAGAGTGCTTTATTTGCTATATTTCATTTATTTTCTATATTTGAAACTTACACCATTAAACTCTTCTTCTAGGCTATATCGGGATTTGAAGGAATATCTCATGTCAGAACCCTGAACTCTCTGAAGGGATCGTGAATTGATAATTGTGTACAACCAGTTCATTACTTTAACAGAGTATCATGTTTACTCCTCTGCACCAAGATTGATGGCAAGGTTATCTGCGCTTCATAGATAGATAAGGATGACCTGAGTGAGAGCTGCGTGTGGTGGTTGTCTGCACAAGCCAGATTAGGACATGAGATCTTGCTCATCTATATTTAAATCACAAATATATTGCAACATAGGCTGTAGATTTTTCATAACACAGTAGAGAAGACAAAATAATTAATGCACATCATAAACACCTCTTAAACTTCTCATATTCTTTGAACAATGTTATCAAATCACATCATCCAGGAAAAATATACTGTTGCCTTTGTATTGTGTGAAACATCCTGACAAAGAAAAACTTCAGCCATTATTACTTAAGAACTTTGGCCATGCACACAAAGACATAAGGGTGAGCTTGAAAGATTGGAAGATTGAAAGAGACAGGTGATGGTCAAAATAGCAGGATGAGAGGCTTAAAAAGGAAGAGAATAAAGATAAAAGGATAGAGAGTCTGAAAAAGGAAGAGAATAAAGATAAATGATAGAGAGGCATAGAAAACGAATGCCCACGGGCCAAAACCAGAATTGCTTCTTTTGACGTCGTTTTATCCTGCCGCCTTCCTGGACAGTCAGATAATTGCTTTTTATGGCGGGACAGGAGCAATGCATTCGGTGGACTTGCAGACGGGGTGGAGGTTAGCCAAGTGCTCACTGCTGGGCTGCGGCCTGGGTGGCAGGAGGACGCTCGGGCAAGGAGCAGGCGGCGGCAGCAGCCAGAGCGGAAGTTTTGGGTCAACACTCCAGACAGTGAGACTGAGGAAAGGAAGGTCTTATTTACAACGAGCCTGACCTGGGATCAGCGGTTTCTCGGCGGACTCCTGGGGCACTGAGGCAGGGTGAGGACCACAGACAGCGCTGGCAGGACTGATCCCGGCTCAGACAACAGCACGCTCGGCAGGCCCTCGGCTCGGCAGCCAGACGAGATGCCGGGGGGAGGCTGGACTCAGCGGGAGGGGATGTTAGTGCTCCTTCACGTGACGCTTCACGTTTGTTCCGCAGAAATCTTTTCAGATGTGTATTGATCTCCAGGTGGTGCATGAAAGGCCAAATGGAGGGGAAATCGATTCAGCACAGTAGATTTGGATAATGTATTCTGGTCTCCACAGTCTGTTCTAGGAACACAATAAATGGAGACACTTAACAATAATTGCCATGTTGGCACAAAACTTTATTTTTTTTTTTCTAATTTCGCAAATGACCTTGGCATATTGTCCAGGCTCACACTAACCATAACAAAGGGGAAGGGAATTCACACAGTTCTGAGCCCAAATATCCCCTGGATTTTGTAATGACAAAAACATCTACATGTGTTTCGATACTCCCCCACAGCCATGTGGATGAGGTGTTTCACTCTGACAAATGCAATGGTCAATAAAACATTATGACCCTGCTGGCTCAGAACAACAGTCATTAAACTGTGCTCCGTCTAATTATACAGCAAGCAGTTCTTTCTTGCGGTTGACTTTTTGAAAATTAGGAAATCATGCACAACAATTTCCAGAGGAGAGCAATGCCAACAATGTCCAAATAGGTCTTGAAGGGTCAGAGCAGAACTTGATTTAACCGTAGTGGCCGCTGAGAGCTGAAATGGAGTCATAAAGCACTTTGCCAGTATGGAAGGTTCTGTGATGAAAATGAGAGATTATATGGCCAATATTATAATATACTAGGGTTGAGTTATTTCCCTTGAGGCTTGATAAAAGGCACAGAGGCAAACAAGTCCACTAGATTAGACAGTTACAGTCTGCGGAAATAAGCAACTTCACTTTTGAAACAACCACAGCTCTTGAAAAGGAGCAGACACGGAGGCAGGGGCTCACGTTGTGTGTTCTGCTCTCTCTTTCACCATACAGGCATTGATGTGTCTGCTACATCATAGAAAGGATTCTAATGAGCCACTCCATAACAGGAGAATTACAACACTTAACTTCAAATGTTCTCCATCTGTGATCACTCCATACAGGCCCAGCCCAGCTCAGCTTGGCCACTCCGGTCTTGGATACGATTGTGTCGACGGTCAGGACATGCGTCCAAATACGAGAATGACCGAGTCACATAAATGATTTGCAAATGCGGATGTCTGTTCTTATAACTGGGCAGAGAGAAGCATGAGCTTCTGGACCGGATGGAATTTATAAAAGGGTTTTGAAATCCTGCGCTGCTCAGTTAGCTCCCGTGTTCACTTATATCTTTAACACATCATTGGCTCAAGAGACAGTTCCTACTTGCCTCAAGCAGTCTGTTATTGTTCCAGTACCGAAAAACAAAAAAAAAGTCCATCATGTCTGAATGACTACCGCCCAGTAGCCCTGACGTCTACAGTGATGAAGTGTTTTGAGAAGCTTGTGAAAAACATTATCTGCTCATCCCTCCCTGCCTCCTTCGACCCCCTCCAATTTGCTTACAGAGCCAACAGGTCTACAGAGGATGCCATCTCAAACCTCATGCACACCACCAACCGTTCACAAGTGGTTAGAGTGGGGGGTCTGACATCTGACTCATTAACCATCAGCACTGGTGCTCCCCAAGGCTGTGTTTTGAGTCCACTGCTGTACAACATCTACACACATGACTGCAAAGCCAACAGTAGTCATACCTCCATCATCAAGTTTGCAGATGACACAGTGATCTTGGGCCTGATTAGTAACAACAATGAACAGCTCTACTTGGATCAGGTTGATGAGGTGGCACAGTGGTGTCAATCTAACAGCTTGACACTTAATATCACTAAAACCAAGGAAATGGTAGTGGATTACAGAAGGCAGCAGCAGAACTACAGTTACACCCCACTAATGATCAGCGGGCAACCTGTAGAGAGAGTCACAAGTTTTAAATACCTTGGTGTCCACATTACTGAAGACTTAACATGGACTGTTAACACTCAATATGTTCTGAAGAAGTCCAGACAACGACTCTACTTCCTTCGTCAGCTAAGGAAATTCAAAGTTTCTACATCCATCATGAAGGCCTTCTACACTTCAGCGGTTGAGAGTGTTCTAACTGGTAGCATCATCACCTGGTATGGGAACTCCACAGTTAGAGATTGTAGTACTCTGCAGAGAGTAGTGCGCTCAGGTGAACGTACTATAAGAACTCAACTCCCTGCTCTACAAGATATCTATTCTAGAAGAGTACTCCTAAGAGCCCAAAAGATTCTGTAGGACTCTTCTCATCCTAACAATGGATTATTCCTACCGCTGAAATCAAGAAGAACTCACGCTATACTGACTTTGCACACATTCACTCCTCAGCACTCTCAAACATTTCCCAACTCTGAACTCACACTATACTGACTTTGCACTCATTCACTCCTCAGCACTCATGACCCCCCCCCCCCCCCACACACACACACACCTACATGACTTTTAGCACTTTTAGATCCCTCTCCCTATGCTACAGACCTTTTATTTATTTTCTTATTTCATCACACGTCAAAACACACACACACACACACACATATATATCTGACTTTCTCCAACTTTTGCAACTTTTTAACTTTTTATTTATTATTTTTGATTTCTCCTCCATCTATCTACCCATGTCCTTGATCGCCTAGCCTTTCTGCCCCCACACCCCACCCCCATCCCCAACACACACAAAAAAAAACACACACACTTACATCATCACTGTCATCACCTCACATACAGCACACTGCTTGCTACAGTAAGCCTCCTCTACATACTTTTTGCACACTGCCCCCCCCTCCCTACATACACAGCACATTGTCTTCAGGATCTTCTCCAACACACATCCTCTACATACTTACAGCACACTGCCCCCACCTACCCACACACACACTACACACACACACACACACAGTCACTGCTCCACTCCCCTCCCGCCCACACACACATCTTCACTGTCATCACTCACATACATCATACATACAGTACTCTGCTTGCAATAGTAAGTCCCTTCACCATACTTGCAGTACACTGCCCCCCCCCCCCCCCCCCCCCCCCCTCTCCCCTACATACACAGCACATTATTTCATCAGGAAGCTTCTCCAACACACATCCCCAACATACTTACAGCACACTGACCCCCCCCCCCCCAATACACAGCACAATGTCTCATGAGGAAGCTTCTCCAACACATATATTGCACACTGCCCTCTCCCCACATACACAGCACACTATCCCATCTCCCCTGTCATCCCCCCAACACACACACCAAGACCCCTGGCAGTTGGGTTAGCCCCTTGAGCCGTGGATCTGCCCAAGGTTTCTTCCTTGGTAAGGGAGTTTTTCCTTGCCCCTGTTGCTCTTGGGTGCTCCTTGTTGGTGCCCCCCGCCCAATCCCAATCCTCCCCCACCTTTCTTATGCAGCCCCCCCCCACCCCCCCATAAATGCACAAATAGGCTGACACCAGACATAATTTCACTGCATTTCTTACTTCCAGTAACTATATGCATGTGACAATAAACTTCCTTGTATCCTTGTATGAGCCCAGCGGTGTGGCATATTTCCCCAACAAAACAAAGTGTGCCTCTGTGGGCCTGGCGGAGGGCCAGGCATTTAGTAATCTCGTTCCATTTTAATCACGGACTCGGTTGTAAATGTGAATGTGTAAATGCATTAGTGTGCCCGCATTCCCACTGTCGTGGAGCATGTTCTTTTAGGGCTGAGTCAGAGAGGGGAGTGGAATGGAAATCGTCTAGGCATAGCTGACTCAGTACCGCAGCCCTTCTATATGGATTAGAGGGGGAAACATTCTCGCACAAAGTGGTGATTCTGGCAGAAAGAGGAAATGATGTCACCGAGCACCTGAATTCTGGGAAATGACTCAAGGTGAGTGGGACTCATTCATTCATATGCATATTACTGCCTTTTGACGAGTTGTTTCTGTTTATTTTTTCCTCTAATGATTACAGTATTCTGTGTGCAGCTGCTGCGATGTTTACTGAGGCATCCTGTGGAAGTTACAGTGTCCTGCAATGGGTTTCTGATTGCCGGGATCCGTGTTTAATCATGAATCTGGGTTAATCATAAAAATAAAGAGGAAAAGCAAGAAGTCCATTAAAGGGGAGGGAAAAAAACAATTGAAAACCTGTAATTGTGTTGTCACAGCTCACAGAGATTCATTCCTGGCAATGTCATTACAGAACAATTATTCAAGGCAATCTGTTGAATCTATTCTCTCGATTCTCATTTGCTTCCCTGTCCCATTTTTCCACTCCAGTCAGTGATCTAGTGCTTAACAGGAAACTAGCCCGTTGAGCAAACTAGATTTCGTCAACTAACCTGATTACCACCTTCATAGTTTATCAGGAAAACAGACATGTAGAATGTTGCTCTTCCATCGCTTTCCATTCTGTCAATCTCTTTTCCTCTATCCTTTCTGCCTCCTCTCTCTCTCTCTCTCTCTTTCTCCCTCTCTTCACACATGGTAGATCAACAGCTTTGGGCACAATACTTAGTGCAGTTGTCTGGCTTCTAACTGAAGGGTTAATACAAGACATTGTGAAGGTCACTGCAGAGAAGCGGTGAGTCAGAATGTCTTGACGCGAGAGGTCTGACAACCGGGGTGATTGACACATGCTTTTCACGGAGGAGAAAGGGAAAAAACAAGAGTCCCCCCCAGGCCTAGCCACAGCTCTGCATGATGCATTTATGATACAGAGAGTGGGAGTGGAATGACCTTCGGACAGCATCTGGTTAAGAATGAGTGCTGCACTCAGTACGAGAAGTTCTCCGACAGGTCACACACCACCCATCCACTCTCACTCTCTTCCTGTTAGCTCATGTAAGGAGATGCAATTCAAATGAAGTCAGGACGGATCTTTTTTTGTGTCTGTTGTGAATGTTGAAACCAAAGTTTAAAACATTAGCATTGGCATTAGCTCTTGAAAAAAGTTGTGAATGCTGAGACATGCAGCACTGATAACTCATGTTAGTTAAACAGCTAGTCTAAGAAGTGAGCTTTCTAATCAGAGTTACTTAGGGACTGTACGATATGTAACAAGGGGGGGTGGCGGGGGGGTTGGGTTGGGGGGGTGGCGGTGGAGGGCCGGTCGCCAGACGATCGGGTTAAAAATGTTCTGCCTGGCCCTCCCCCCTGGTCAATTTTTTTTTTCCCAGGGGCCTCCCCCCGGCTCAAAAAAATTCTCCTAGGCCCTCCCCCCTACGTGAATCAATTAAAACTGGTCGCAAATGTCATAAGCACACATACACACAAACGGGTAGGCTACACACCAGTGTAACAATCCTGTGTTCCCTGTCCCTCCTTTGTTTACCTCCTGTGCCATGTGCTCCTGTGTTTACTTCCTGTCCCTGTGTTTAAGTTCCTGTCAGCCATGTGCTCCTTTGTTTGTCTTGCCATGTCTCAGTTCCCTGTGTCTCCGCCCCTCACCTGTTCCTCATTATTAGTCTGCTAGATTAACTAGACTGCATTTCCGGCGGGAACTGCGAAAGTGCGCTTGCCCTGGTCCAGTCACCAACGTGAGCAGACAGTGACATACGCTATGCTGAACCTGGCTTGATCCAAGCATTCTAACAGTGCCTTTCAGTGTTGGAGCAGTGGCAATACCTCAAAAGCTCTATTCAACTATTGCCTTGCGGGGTGAATGCGGTTCGTTGGATTTTACCTGTGGCCTGCCTTCGAATTTAGCTTCTATGACTAAAATCAAATCAATAAAATAACATCAGTGATTGGCTGCAAAAATAAATAATGTCACGCGTCTTGCACCTCTCAAACTGGGCTATCAGCTAACCTAGAGAAAAATGTGAAATTATGAAATATGACTAAGGCATTAAAATGCTGCTTGTTTGTCAGGATACTTTTTCATTATTTTTAAAAAAAAATATGAGCTATGAGTGTGAATGTTACAGTATATATTCCATCCCCTAATTCTGTTTTACTGGTTTATTTGACAAATAATCTATATGAATTTGCTCTATAAAGACCTTATGTCTGTTTGGGATTGTTTTGAGAGCCTATTGATGTATCTCAGAATAAAGGAATGTCCACAACATTAGTGATGTTTTTGTGTTTTTGTGTTTTCACATTTTTGTGTGTGTGAATGTATTTTACTTAACTCATTGAATGTAGCTGGATACTCATGAACGCATGTCTCTAATAGCCACAATAGGAGTAATTTTAGCAACACCGTATTTTGTGTGGCCCATAACGACCCAGTGGATCATGAAAATGTGCCAAAATTCACATTCCTTGCTTGTTGTTGGTACATTAATCCCATTCAGATTGCCACTTATCTGAGATGTAAGAGTTCAGTATAGGTTTAAGGTCTGGGGCAGGGATTTGACATTCTGTGACTTCTTCATTGAGGGCTTGCTTAGCAGCACTGTCCGCTTTCTCATTTCCCCTCAGACCAACATGGCCTGGGACCCAGCAAAAAACTACACTCAAGTTCTGGTTCTTTAGACGTTCTAGTTGATCAAGCTCAGCTTTGGTTGTACTTTTTGCGTGACATTAAAGCCTACTGGAAAGATTTTTAATTGCAATTTAATTGAATGCAATTTACTTTTTTACGATTAAATAAAATGAATTTATCCCTCTCACCCATAGTATTCTATTTATTTACAAATGTACATAGGCCTACTGTAATTACATTTATACATAGTTATTCTACTGATCTTTATACTATTCATCCTGCACATAGACTTATTCTTACTACTCTTATAATGTTGTTTCTGCACTACAATGACACTGTTTCCACACTGGACAAAAAAGAGAAAAAGTCCGCTTCAACCAGGGTTTTCTGCTCTTGTTTTTATTTTTCCGTGACGTTTCGGGTAATCACCCTTCTTCAGACGTCTACTGTTTCCACACTGCACATAGCTGTATGTTATGTACATATCTGTTATATATTTGTCATATTGAATATCCATATTTATTCTGTTTTATTATATTCTGTTAATACACTGCATAGATCTATATTATTATTTCTACTATTATAATGTTACTGCTACATCTACATACATTATTCTACTTATTATATGAGATAACTGCTAATACACTACACATATTTATATTTAATTCATATTACTCTAAACCACCTTCTGTAAATCAACTGTATACTACTGTCTATATTGCACTATATTTCTTGACCTGTCTCTGTATATTTCATCACCTTTCTATACTTTGCATCACATTGCATGCATACTGTAGCTACATGAATCACAGCTAAGATCCTTGGTTGCTATGAAGGTCAGTCGTTCTAAATGGATGGTTGCTATGGCCAAAGGCCAGTTATCTCTGCCGTTGTCAAGCGGGCATATCCTAACTTTATCTTATTTTAAACATCTCTATTTTACTTAGCCTACTTCCATACAGTGAGTCCCATTAAGAAGTGGCCACTTAATTCGCGCTTACCGTGATTCACGCAGCAACATTATTAAATTAATCTGTCACCATATGCCTAGCATTATGCCAACGTTTGCAAAGAGGAGAATCTTTTAATTTGATTCACAATGAAACGTTACATTTAATGTACATGTAAACAATGAGTAGGCTAGTTGTTGTTGGTGGTGTTACTGCATCCCTTAGTTATGCCTACAGTACAATGCAAAATTGTTCCCTCGTGATTGTTAGATGCATTTCAAAACATCGCGACGTGAAATGCCACCACAAAACATTGTTTGTGAATCGGTCTTATTAGGAGTCCTCGCTTAAAGGAGAATTCCGGTGTGATATTGACCTGAAGTGTATTGAAACATGATACCGAGTGTGAACGTATGTCTCATAGCCCATCTCGACTTGTCCCCTGCACTCCAAAATCTGGCGCTAGTTAGCCGATGCTACCAACAACTTTTTCAGTAGTGGTGCTTCGGCATCGGGCTAGCCATGCAAATAAATCACGGTTTTACACCCATTTACGAGGCTCAATGTATCTCCACACTTCATTGGTAGACTTCCTAGGGCCCTGACATTTAAAACGAGACATTGAGAACTTTGAAAAAGCACTGGTAGTTTACTTACAAGACGATTTATACAGACAGTATCTTCACGAAGTTTAACGTTTGCAGCCATCTTGAATTTAGTCACGATAAGTCGAGCAACGAGTAAGAATGAACAGGTATGATAAGGGATCAGATTCCAAAAATAATTCAGTGGAAATGCATGGATTCCAGTTTCTTCCAGTAGCAGCAACTGGAATCCATGCATTTCCACTGAATTATTTTTGGAATCTGATCCCTTATCATAGCTGTTCATTCTTACTCGTTGCTCGACTTATCGTGACTAAATTCAAGATGGCTGCAAACGCTAAACTTCGTGAAGATACTGTCTGTATAAATCGTCTTGTAAGTAAACTACCAGTGCTTTTTCAAAGTTCTCAATGTCTCGTTTTAAATGTCAGGGCCCTCGGAAGTCTACCAATGAAGTGTGGAGATACATTGAGCCTCGTAAATGGGTGTAAAACAGTGATTTATTTGCATGGCTAGCCCGATGCCGAAGCACCACTATTGAAAAAGATGTTGGTAGCATCGGCTAACTAGCGCCAGATTTTGGAGTGCAGGGGACAAGCCGAGATGGGCTATGAGACATACGTTCACACTCGGTATCATGTTTCGATACACTTTAGGTCAATATCACACCGGAATTCTCCTTTAAGCTGTCACAGACTCAGACGCTACTTTTAGGGCTAAAATGCTTCCTGAATTACTCTTAGTAAAAAAGAAAATAGGAGTCCTAAAGTTATGAGTGACGAAGTTACGAGTACAAGCATCTCATATCAAATGACCATGGCATTACGCTAAGCAACATAAATCCCATAACGTTACAGCAACATCTCCTCCCTATGACCTATCGATAGCTAGCTAGCTTCTAGCCACACAAGAAATGAATGATGTTAAATCTCCGCTTAGCATTCTAATAACAGAAGGGGCACATTTATGTGGACCACTACAACATGACTCATTATGTCTGTAACTCTAGAAAACACTTACTTTCATAAAGGAAGCACATCATCCAGCACATACACATGGAAACCGATATTTTAGGTACTTGGCCACGAACTCAAAACGTGTCTCTCTGAAGCTCTGATCTAGAATCTTTGCCCTGAAGTCTGTTCCAGTTGCTAGGCAACATCAAATAAACAAAATGAGAGTCTTTTCAAGGTATTAAAAGTGTACGTGTAATTACGAATGGATGTGTGTGGTTTGCAATTAGAATAAACAAGAAATAACATTTCCAATAATTTCCCATGATAAATTACATAATATTTGCACCTTCCTTACTTACTAGGCTATTTAACATTAACGTGACATTGCTTGCTTATTCTTTCGTCAACTCCATGCTTTTAGGAAAACAATCTTTTTATCATAGTTCCCTCTTCAATGAGCGATTACCAGCTCGGTTTTGTAACAGAGATAGCTGTTTATTGTCCCTAGGTTTACAGAAACACCTATTCATATTAATACGTAGCCTATGGAGTGCTGCCGACCACTGTTCATTATGGCCCAGCATGCCTTGCATGTCTTTATAACAAAACAACACAGTAAAACCTAAATGCCCGTAAACATTTGCATTTGCATACTTGTAACATTTTTAATAATACTCTCCCATCATGATATTTAACAATAATGAAAAATTTAATTTGAATACCGTCAATGTGAAAACAACTCTATTATGTAAGCTATATATAGCTACTGTTCTCCTTGCTATTTCAGTTTGTAAGTCCATACTATCCCATGGCAGAGCAAGGATTTCATGATTGGGCAAGGTTGCTTGGAGATATTGTGCATACTTGAAAGGCATTGTGATAGATGTACCAGAACAACTGCAAATGTGGAAGGTGATAGTTGCCAGCTGTGGGTGGGTGGTTTACCAAATGCTGGAAACTTTTGGAATGTTTTCTTTTTTTTTTTAGCTTATGCACCCTCACATTGGAGTCCCGAGTTCAAACACAAAATTTGGTATCGATATGTGACAGTGTTCCTGAGATATAGACGACTTCCTGTTTCGGAGCTTCGCCGCCGATTTCATTTGGCTGTGATGGGCAAACGCTTTTGAAAATCAAAAATCCTTCCGGTAGTGTTGCACGGTGTATCGATACTAAAAAGGTATCACGATGCCTTCACGCAAAAAACGATACGATTTCCGACGTTTTTAGAATCGATACTTTATTAAAATTAACGTTCTGTGTCTGCGTGAACTGCTGCTCTCATTGCTCCTTGCATGCATCTAGGCAAGTGGGCGTGTCAAGCAGGCAGCTCTGAGTGAGTGAGTGCGCAGCCAACGTCAACATACAGTAGTTCTTTGCCGACCGTCCTCGGCCTTGTGGATAAAACAAAAGGTGAAGTGAAATCTGCAACTATTTCGGATACATCGCGAATAGTGAAGGCAAGCCATCAGGTACACAGAGGCCCGTTTGTTCAATATGTTTCAAAGTCATTTAAAAGCAGTAGGCTACGCATGGAACTTGGCTAAACACCTCGCAGACATATCCCAACATTTTTGTTCAAAGAACGGCAGGTAAACGAATATGCTATAGAAAACACGACTACATGGTTAGTGCCAAGTTCTTCTCTTCTGTTTTAGTCTAGCCTAAGTGAAACGAGTAAGGTTCTGTGGGATAAAGTGAACCTTCCTTCATCAATGAATTTTGACGAGACATAACGAGCTGTAATCATTTTGACGAGACATAACAAGCTGTAATCATAGGGTGCTAACGTGATGAAAGCGCAATGTTCATCCAGAATAACATTACCATAACTTGTAAACAATCTATTTCATGTTCGGTCAGTACTACTGGTAATATTTGTCATGGCATGTAGACTGCAATTTGTTCAATAAGTATTGCCCAGATGTAGGATAGGCTACCCGAAATGCGCTAATTAAAGCCCACAGCATATAATACCACCAAAGCGTGTTGAGTCCTAATAATAATAGCGGCTTATTGTTACGTTGTAGCAAATCATGTTATCAAAGAAATAGACGTAGGCTAATGTAGGAATGCACACAGACATATTGCAACAGGTAATGGTGTAGGCCTATGACGAAGACCTGAGTGGTTGGAACGTCGCACTTGTACACTGGGCGCAAAGAAGACTATCCTCACATTTTTCCCTTTGCAACTGTCAAAGAAATCCCATGAACACGGGAAGGCCTAGGGAAGCCTATACTGTACATCAGATGGCCTAAAGATTAGGTCCCTCTGCATAGCATTCAGTGATTTGCATGCAGTAATTTCAACACTGACCTTGATCTAGCCTAGTTTGGCTATTTAAAGCTACTTTATTGGCAAAACACAACACAATGTAAATGAGCTATAACAAAAAATAAAGGACTTAATCACACAAAGTAGGCCTATTTACTGACTATAAAAATAATAATTATGTAGGAAGTTTAGAACCCAGAATTGACCTGCACACTACAAAAGTGCACCGAATTCAACACAAATGACTCAAGCCTTTCTTTTCCAGATATCTTAGGATTTCGCCGTAGTATCGTTTCAGTATCGAGCATCGTGATATTTATGGTAGGTATCGTATCGAAGTCATAATTTTGGTATCGTGACAACACTACCTTCCGGTAACTTTTGTGAGGCTTGGTCCAAGGATAATGTACGTCAAGTTTCGTGGCGTTCGGACCAAATTTGTGACCTGTGAAAATTTAGTTTCGCTTTCTGTTCAATCCAATATGCCGGACGAACGACATGCCCACCTGACGTCATCTTCGCGACCAACTTACACCGGTACTGACCGGACGTTTTAAAGTTGGAATGGTGTCTCTGTCTCAAAGGGCCTAGGCGCTAGAGCTGACAAAAAATTAGGGAGACGGGAATAATAATAAAACTTAAGAAGAACAATAAGTGTGCTGCTTTGCAAGCACACTTAATAAAACTTAAGAAGAACAATAAGTGTGCTTGCAAGCACACTTAATTATGATTTCCAGCCCTGTGTTCACCTGTCTCTTGTTTCTTGTCCACTTGTGCCTTGTTAGCCTTGTTTAACCCCTGTGTATTTAAACCCTGTCTCCCCTCAGTCCCCGGTCGGTCATTGATGTTGTTTCGTGGTTGTAGTGTGCATTCGCATTAAAGATTCCTATTCTCAAGTTTAAGTGTGCCTCGATCTCAACTTGCCCTGCGCCTCGGTCCAGCTCTCCATACTGCAACCCTGACAACCAGCCTACACACCCGATATTTTAATCAACCCGACCGCAACTCGGACTGCGAATATTAATTAGGACAAAACTAGATGTACCGCAGAGCGGTACAAAATATGACCGCCGCCCAGTCCAGCACATTTTTTCTACAAAAAGAAATCACGCTGAAAGGCCTATATGATTCTAACTGTCTCACTAAATTGCATTCTCCACACTCAATTCTCACTGGTATCTGCTAGACAACAAGTACCAAAACATGATTAGTTCATAGATTTCACATGTAAAATTCATTTTATACAACCCCACCTCCATCTTGCCTGTTCATAATTCTGAGAAATTCTTCATTGTTTGGGTTATGTTTATGTTATGTGTGTGGGTGTGTGTGTGTGTGAGTGTGTGTGTGTGTGTGTGTGCGTGCTTATGTGTGTGCCTGCGTATGTGCCTGTGCATGCAAGCGTACATATGTCTACTGTGTGAGTATGTGTCATACGTATGATTACTGTGAATGTATGTGTGTGTGTGTATCTGTTTGTGCACATGTGTGCACATGAAATGGGTTAACATGACCCCTGGAGGCAAACATACGGAAAAAAATGGTCATCCTAGGCCCTACAGTTCTCAAGATATTCACAGAGAACTGTGTCTATCCTACCCTCCTTTCGGGGGGGTCCAGTCCAGCGGGGGGGCTACAGATCAAAACGAAAAATGACGGTTCCATGCTATCCATGTGGGGGTATATGCCCACCAAGTTTTGTGTACCCCGGTCTTTCAGTGTCCCGGGAATCCTTGTTGGTGTACGTCACTAAATGTACACATAAATAATTTTATTGTAAGGCCCCCCATGAACGAAAGTACACAAAACTTGCATGCATTCGGAGGGTGTCATAATGATCCTACACTTTTAATTTCGTGCAGTTTTGACCTTGTCAGCCAGAGATATTGTGATGAAAACACCTAATTGTTTGCTTTTTAATTTTTAACTAGGTGGCGCTATACATGAAATAAGTGGTAATGGGATGGGTTGACATGCCCCCTTAAGACCAACATACATAAAAAAGGTGGACCTCCTAGGCCCTACGGTTCTTGAGATATTCACAGAAAACTGTCTCCGGCCACCTACAGGCCAGTTGGTGTATAGTAACATAAATTAATTTATTGTGTGGCCCCCCATGAACGGAATTCCACAAAACTTGGCGTGCATACAGAGGGTGTCATAATGATCCTACACTTCCAATTTCGTGCAGTTTTGACTATGTTAGGTCACAGATACCTTCAATTACAACACCTCATTTTTACTTTTTTGTGTTTAACTAGGTGGTGCTATACATTAAATGAGTGGTTATGGAATGGGTTGACATGGCCCCTTGAGATCAACATACAAAAAAAAAGGTCCTCCTAAACCCTACGGTTTTCGAGATATTCACAGAAAACTGTGTCTGCCCTACCCTCCTTTCGGGGGGTCCAGTCCAGCGGGGGGGAAAAAAAGAAAAAAAAACAACAAATCTGACTAAACCTATATGACCGCCGCTTCGCTGCGCGGCGGTCATAATAACTTTTCCCAATATTTCCCATAGCCTATCGCTTTTCCTGAAGGGGTGTCTTTATTATTTTAACTCGCAGCTTCTTTACTGTTGACTGGCCAGTTCCCTGACCTTTGTGCTCCGGACAGTACTTTACCCAAGCCAAACATCAACCAAGCAGCT
This sequence comes from Alosa sapidissima, assembly GCF_018492685.1. NCBI lineage: Eukaryota > Metazoa > Chordata > Actinopteri > Clupeiformes > Clupeidae > Alosa > Alosa sapidissima. The sequence goes on along the minus strand of NC_055971.1, from coordinate 7,482,912 downwards.
TTTAGCATCCCTGGAAGAGCAACTTTAATGACCTGCATGAAGTGAATGAAGTGTCTCTGAGTATTCCCATGGGTTTATGGTAACGTAGGTTTCTAAAAACTCTCAGCAGGGCTGTCACATACGGGAAGGTGTGGAGTTATTGACAGTAATCTTTTTAGGCAAGGTAAGACAAGAGGGCTTGTTTGGGAGAGCTAATGGATTGCAAGTGGTTCTTGGAAAAAGTAACATTTAGTGAAACTGAAAGACAGAGGTCAACTGTGTCATGGGGGTATTGTGAGGACTTACATGTTTATGATCAGGTGCACACAGATTGACCTCACATGATTTAATTTCTTTACCACATTTTATTTATTGTAGCCTGTTTGGGATGCATCTTTCAACTATCATTCCTTCCAGATTCCCTGAAAATCTTCCTGCTCACCAGGGGCGTGCAGAGACCTTTGAAGGGGCAGGGGCTCAAATAAAAAAAAAAGGGCACATGGAACAAACGTTTCAGAAAACGTGTTAACTTTATTTAAAGTTGGAATTGGGTTAGTTAAACAACTACAGTAGCCTATGTCGTCGGCTTATGACGATTTAGAAAAGGTTTGCCTACTCTGTTTTATGAACTAGGTCTAATACTATAACATAGTAACCTATCGATAAACAGAATTTGTTATGAACGTTCAGCCTTAGATTTTCGAAGCTGCCAGGTTATTGAAATGAATGGACCATGACATGGTTAAAACGGGTTTGATAGCCTACTTCATTAAACATAAAACAACTTTAAACATTTTATTCTCTATCTCTAAGCTGAATACTATTGCATGTTCAGATAGGCTAACTGCCAAGTGACCTTACCGTGCTCCCAAACGTCTCCTGCAGCACTGTGCCTGCGTGCACCTTCTGAGAGTTCACTGAATGTATGACGTCACGGATTGGTGGCCGCAAGGCATTTCAATTAACACAGAAAATTGTTATTTTTGTAAATTTCTAATTTCACAAACTATTAATGAGACATTTTAGGGAATATTCATGTTGGAACTAGCGGAAGTATTACAAATTTTAAAAAGTAAAAAACGGGTCTTGTCAATAGGGCACTTGGACATCAAAGGGGCAAAAGGGCAGGTGCTAGAGCCCCTGTAGCCCCCCTTCTCTACACGTGCCTGCTGCTCACAGAAGCCACTCACATGGCATAACCAGATGTAAAACCTAAGACTCACCTCACTCCAAATAGCTTAAATTATCTTCTTCCCATTTCTCATTTAAATGCAAAACTATCACTAGAACACTAGAAGATGCCCATGAAAATGTCGCTTTGTTGTTTGTATGGTTAAGTATCGGTGTAGTCGTTGCGGTGCACCCTGATGTGATCTAAAACGTAGGCAAGGTTGTTGGGTGCATGAGTACTTGCATGAGACAGTGAGAAATTTGCACTCTGTGGGAAATAGCCAACAGGCCCCTCATCTTTTCCTGTGTTAAACCAACAAAAAAGCAGAGAGCATTCCTCTTGAAATACTGTTTACACAGACCAAGCCAAAAAAGCTCATGCTTTTGTTTGAGTAACCTCAGTTACAAGGATGTCCCAGCGCCCACTCCCCAATAGTCTACCTCAAATCTGATCCGCCCACGATGGGGTCATTAAGGAGATTTGGAGGGTCACAAGGTGTCAAACACATTTTTATAGACTTAAAAAATCAACAATACTTTTGAGGTCACATTGTTGAACTGTATTGTTTGTGCTGCCGTGGTGTTAAAGGATTAGACAGAGGTCAGACTGAGAGAGTTTCATAAGGGTTCCTGCTGAGGTCAGACATAAGGCCATGGGAGATCACAGCTTGGGTCTGGTGATGTTCCCACACACACACACACACACACACCTCCTCGACATATTACAGCAGTTCCCAGGTCAGGGGCTAAAGTGTTATTGGGAAAGGAAGCATCTCTCTGGCAGGGATCGCTCTCTCACTGCCTCCTTTGACCCGCAGATCATACTGAATGGCGTGAGTCACACAGGCGTGGAGAGCAGGAGCCGGGGGTGGGGGGGGCGGCGCCCATAACCAGGGCTGCCGTCTCCACCGGACCTAATAACTGTGATAATCCCAGACATTAGATGGGTCTATCATCCAGCCAAAGCCAATTCCTTGACACGCTGACCCTAAAGAATACGGGTCAAAAATGGTCTTGCAGAAATTGCCGGTGCTGTCATAACAACACCATCGACCATATAATAGCGTCCCCCATTTACGGGGTAATCAACGAGCTCTGGACAGCTCCAAGATGTGCTAGTCTGTGTAGGCGTAGGTATACCAAATAACATGTTCATCTATTTTGACTAATCAGAAGCAACACATAGCTCAGTGCTGCTTGTGTCACAGGAAAAGGACTGCTGTGGCCTGATCTGTTGGCCTGCCCAGTGCTTTTTCCTGACGAAACAAGAAAAACTGCCTTGTGAACCTGCGTTCTCCTTATTTGCATGTCTGACATTTAAATCTTCAGACTGTAGCATTTTGTTAAATGTCTTATAATAAAAACATTAAATGAACATTTTAATGAAAAATAAACATACTGGTTAAAATCCGTATGCCAGAGCGTTTATATTATGTACAGCTCACAACCATGTTGCCTGTACAGTTGTGATTTGTTGTGAATTATCGAGTATAAACCTGTTCCAACCTCACCGATACACCAACCTCCCGTTTGCTAAGTGCACTCATGCTCTCATTGCTCTATACTGTCAACTCAGAGTCCAGTGTTAGAAGTGCCAGATCCACCACCCTTATGATGACCCATGGAGTTTGGGAGATACTGCGAGAGGACTGATTGGCTTTGACGATACTCCCATCACTTCAAGGAGAGAAAGGATTATCAGTGGGTGCTGGAGCATCAGTTTCATACTCTTCATACTCCTCACAAGAGTAGACAAAGTTGAAAGCGACAGTACGTCAGCAAGTCACTTCTTTCCCCTCTGACCCATAAGACAGAATGATTATTATTTTAAGAATGTTAAAAACTTAATTGATGCTGACAGATCACTGCATTATTTTTAGCTCAGGTTATTCAGTTTAAAACATGGTGCTATGGAATCACTAAAACTATCTTAGGATGCTTGTGTACTGACATTTGCAAAAGTAAAGCTCATATTGAGTAATGACAGTGATTATACATACACAGTCTGTTACTTCAGGCTTTGTACATGCAGTTAGTAACTACATACACCTTTGTCACAGTGGAACTACATTAGTAAGTAGGCTACAATATAAGATATTAGTATTACCCTTGCATTACATGAATGAAGGGGGCCCAGACCAATTCTCAATCTCAGTTGAGATTCAAGAATCAGTCTGGTGTTAGCCAGGCTACACCTTTTCATATAACAGTTGTAAGTGCATTTAAGGTGACTGCATAATAAAATGTTAACTAGAATAATCTTTTCCACTTAACTTGCTACATTTATGTTTCCCAGCCACACACACATCCCACTGTTTAAGTGACTGTTTAAGCTGTGATATTTCAACACTCCCCCAATCCCAGATGTAGCCATCTGGGGTTAAATGTCCTCTTGTGAGCCACTCCTGAAATGTCATTAATAGCTTGCCTTATTCACAGGCAAGAGAAAAACATATGAGCGCACGGGCAGACCTCACTGGTTATGAAAGCTGAGCGAATACTTTTCCATCTCTACATTTTTTATTCCAAGCACTTGGAGCAATAACTTCCATGCAATATTAAAATTCCTCAAGGCTCTATTAAAAAACATTTTCTTGCTTGGAAACCTGCCCCAGTCTATTTCTCAGTGTACAAGGCAGCCATTTTACATGGGACTTAATATTCCACCAATATTCCATGACAGGCACATGAAGAAGCTGTGTAGATGCCCTGCAAGTTCTGCCACTGAATATACGCCACATTTATGAAAAAAAAAAGTTTTCAAGCTTCCCCTGCATCCTGAGGGTGTACAGCCCAACACGGGCTCACCTAAAACCCACATTGAATACAATATACAATACAGATCCGGGGTCTGCATTCTGTTGACAGCAGGCAAAATTCTGTTTAATCTTTTATTTATACAGTATATTTATTTGTCATCACACAGACCCGCTAGATCTGTCTTCTAAATGAAACTAATCTCTGCTTCAGTGGTTCCTCTTCTTTACCATTAGGGTGGGAGATGGCATATTTGTCAGTGGGCTTCAGAGATTGATTAAGATAATGGACAACATCCCAGGGTATAGAGCAAGATAAGGAATGGAGCAAGACTTCTAAATGAGTCTCATTAATTCAGATTTTGTGAATCTAAAACAAAATTAAAGTGTGAGGATCTGATACACAGCTGTGTACTCTTTGGAGTCACAATGAGAGTGTGTATGACCTTGTGCGGTGGATCTGTATGACTGTAATTTCCCTCGACTGCCATAATTAATTCTCTTTATGAAGGTTTTGCTTTTCTTGATGAGGAAATTAAACTGTAACATTAAAGTGTAAATTGTTAATGGATCCAAGACTAAATTAACTTGAACACGTTTTTATCGCTTTGTTGTATACGTACCATCAGTATCAGTGATGTAGTGCAGTGTTTTGCAAATGTCAGACCTCCTCTTCTACTATATATTTAACTATTGCATTCATTGCAGTCATTAGTGATGGTTGACTGGAGAAGTCAACCATGTTACTTGAATCTCAGACTACGCCAGTGTTGACATTGTTATATCTGTTTGCTTAGCCTGCTCCTTACACACTTATACACTGGGAAATAAAGGACATTTATTCCTCTTAAATTAAATTTAGTCTGGACTACAAGACTGCAGATGTATGGATGTCTCTTTCGTGATGATTGTGGTGTTCTTAACACAGAAATGAGTCAAGAATTAGTAAGGAGTACTTCAGGAATGTGCTTCAGAATGTTGCGGTGCAGTGGAATGTTGCTGAACGCCGCTTGGTGCAGCTGCCATATGACACGAGGGTCACTGGAGTGTGTTTCAGCTGAGTCTGGGCAAGCAGCCCTCATCGCCCCGCTAAAAATCTGGACGTCAGCTTCAGGTCCATCAAGCAGCTCCTCGTTCATTCGTCCATGGCTGACCGACTGCCCCCCAAGGCTCTGAGGCTCCTCTGTTTGCACAGTTGGCGAAGGCCCAACGACGCCTTGAGCTGATTAGCCAACTGTTCCTCCTCTTGGTCCAGCCGTCAATTTACCTGATGCTTTCTTCCGAGAGCATTACTTTCCAGTGTCCCTTATGCAATCAAATACATTACAGACACAAAGGAACATCCATGAATATTTTCCGTAGACGGTAAACACAGTCTTGGAGATGAAATGAGAGAATGCACACAGCTGGTTCTCTTATTATGGCACCAGTGGCCCGTCTGCTTTAATTCCCCGTGATTGGTGCCCGCGGGCACTCCCAGAGCCTGTGTGTTTACATACGGCAGCGGAAAGAGAGAGAGAGACAGAGAGAGAGACAGAGAGAGAGAGAGAGACGCGCACACACAGGCGCGTTAGTCATCACATGGCGATTTAAACTAAAGAGACATTCCCCGAGGAAATCGTAGGAGGTACTCTTTATTGGAGCCCAGTAGAGTTGTGCAAGCGATGCATGAGGATTATTTACCACACACACACTCACACACACACACATACACACAGGCATACACTCACACACATATACACAGGTACACACACATCAAATGGCTCACATCTCAGACACACACGCAGTGACTCCTTTCTGGAGCTGCACCGCCTCAATCAGAGAGGTTGGTCTGGGGTTGGCCGTATTTGCATGCGTTGTATTGGCGGGCCCCTGTCAACAATTTGAAAACACACACGCAGCAAACTGTTGTGAAGTGAAGAAATATGATAAACAGCAGGAGAGAAGTTGAGGACCTAAGGATGAGGAGATGAGGGAAAATGTATAATGAAACCATCACACTGAAACAAGATGGTTTTTACATAAAGAGCCTTCCTCAGCTTTCAAAACTGACATGCTGTGAACGGCAAATGTTTCCAGTGAAGAAGTTCTTTCCCGATGCATTGTTTATCTAATTTATCTAAGTTTACTTTGTCTCTTTTTCTCAGTGTAGGTGCATTTGCTTATGCCCCAGAAGGTGCCAACAATGCACATAAGCCTGGGATGTCGTTTGTTTAGATCCAGGTAAATGCATCAACATGACTGTGTGGTGAAAATCTCCTTTCTGAATTTTGATCAACTGGAACACACCCAGCAGAAGTTTAAACGTTTATTACCAACTTGCAAGTGGGGTCCCAGCGCTAGGCTAGAGTGAGACCTTCAATAAACACACAGCCTTTATCCTCCTCAGTGATTACAGGACTGTTGAGTGGAGAGGTCTGTTGGTATGAGACAGCATCTGGGAAGCAGTTACTCAAGGACATCTTGTTTTTCAAGACTCAAAGAGTGAAGTCTCAACCTAGACAGAGAGAGGAGAAGGGAGGGCAAGCTTTCGTGCCTTGCTGACCACCTTATCTCTCGACTGTGGAATCTTCTATAGTATGGAATAACATATCAGCATGGGCGGACTGGCCATCTGGCATACCGGGCATTTTCCCGGTGGGCCGACGCACCTTTTGAACCGATAGAATAGGCTATATAGTTACCAACGATCGGCCCAAAGGAAGGACAATCAGCGGCCCTTTGGTTACATTTCTATTGACACTGGACTGATCCAATAACAGCTCACGTCAGGCCCCACCCCTCCTCCATTCTGTGAGCGCATCAAAAGTTAATCGAAGTTGCCTACACGAAATTGCGGCGGGTGCTTGTAGTGACAAAATTAACACCTTCAAGCTACAAGCTTCAAAAATACAATGTTGCAAGTAGGCTAGCATATGTCAGCAACATGTTGAAGTTCGTTGAGTTTGAACAAGGATGTAAGCAAGCATAGGGGCCTACAGAGCTGAGGGACAATAGGTGCAGGTGGTGGAGAGTGCGAGCTTGACGCTACATGATAAGAACTCACTCACTGGTGGAGCAGGTAGGCTATGTGTGACATGCCATGCTGACGATGATAATTATAATGACTTATTAATTGCGATAATGTAATGATATGGTAATGCTAACATAGTAAGGCCGTGCTGTGATTACAATAACAAATAGCACAACTTAAATTTTCTAAATGAATGATTTGCAAACCCGATGATTTTCAAAATTCAACATCGATGGCATGAGTGGTGGTTGGTCTCTCAAAGTATAGAAGGTTTCTATCTTGGAAGGGTTATCATGGTAACCCATGGGCTAAAATACTGTAGACTGACGGAAATGTAAGCTAAAACGTAAAGTCATGCACAAGCCAACTAAGCTATATATAACCTATAGGCTACTGGAACTGGAAGACACTAGTAGACACTAGTAACTAGACACTAGTAACACTAAGATAATTAGTTCATGTAGCTATACTGTTCCAAAATGTACCAGCAATGTAGGTAGGTAGTATAGCCTACAGAAATAAAATATTTCCGGCCCTGTTTATTTTGTGTTGTTTCAGTTGTCCTACAGTGATAACTGGTATAAATTACATTAATGTCTACAATAATCTGGGTAATTTAACTCTTTACACATAGGCTTCAGTATTTTGGTGCTGCTTTCAATTGAGCATTGTATAGTTTAAATGTAGCCTATTGAATAATATGAAATGATACTTTGAATTCAAGCAGAAACTCTTCTTTAATAATTGCTTGTATAGCCTACTTGAATATGGAGATCATGTGCTCCATGCCTACCTCTGATCAGTCAGAGTGAGGCCTACATCACTTTCAGTGCTCCATGACAGTTGAAAACATACATATTCAAGGGTAATGCAAAGATTCTGTATTTAATTAGGTGGGCCCGACCAATTTGAGGGCCGCTTGTGCCAAATATGCCAGGGCCGATTTTTGGTCCCAGTCCGCCCCTGCATATCAGAACAGTGAGAGTGGTGATAAACATAGAGCTCAAAGAACTGCATGTAAATGTAGGCTGTTCAACTGTGCAAGTGCAGCGCAGTAGCATGAGGAAGATGACTGCAGCCTTAGTGGAGCTCAGGGCAAAAGTTCCGAAGATGATTGACAGCCTCAGCCCCCTCCCCCTCCCCCAGTGAGACACTTACTACTCCTCGCTCAGAGACAGATTCCTGTCTCACACGACTCTGCCAGGCATAGATTACTCCCCTCCCCAGATTCCCTCATCACAGCCCTGTGTAAAATCAATCCAAGGAATGTGTAGCAGTGAGTGATGAGCAGTGACAGTCCTGGTGAACATGCATTACTACAGTACGTGCTTGCAGGTGTAGGTGTCAGGCTGAGAGTTCTCTCTCTCTCTCTCTCTCTCTCTCTCTCTGCTGGTCTCTACGCTAACTCTACAGACAACACAGTTGCTGTATTCCCGTTTCACTGTGCATATGATATAGTGGGAGAAGCCATGTCTCTCAAACAATCTGTTTTTCTGTTGTTGATTGTGCTAACCTTTGCTCACTGCTACACATGCACATAAACATATACACATACACATGCTCATATACACATGTGTGTACTGTATATCTGTGACACTGTGAAATTGAAGGTATAAACTTTAGTTTAGTTTATATGTGTGCAATTATATGTGTGTATATATATATATATATATATGCATGCTCTATGTTTATGCTGGTGAATTAATGATGAATGTATTTTTTTTTATCTTATGTTAATTACTTTATATTTGTTTATGTGTGAACTGAATGAGATAACCTTTGTTCTTCATATGTTAGACCGTTTTTAACCATATGTCTGCTATGTTTTACAAGAAATATCATGAGCAAAATAAGCATGTCATAGCTGTGAATTTCTGTTTCGGATCAACAGTTGACCAATCACAGCCTAAGTATGCTAATTCAATGACTTCATAAGAGTATTAAACCAATCCTTATTACTTGGGGGTGGGACAATTCTCCGTAAAAATGCAGACAAGCTAGTTAACTGTCAGCTGCAGCAGCCCGTAGCAGGTAAACGGTGTGTGGAGAGCAGGAGGGGCCAGATAGGTCCCAATTTCCAACATGAGGAGGAAGGTGTAAAGTTACATATAAGCCATCATAAGACCATGAGAGGATTTTTGTGGACCAGAGAACGGAGTTTTAGGAGTGTAATAAATTGCTGGTCTCCGACTTTAAGAGGTGCCTGATGGAACAATTTAAACCAGCGTTCTTATCTTTCTTATTTCTTTCTCATCACACTGTTCTTACAGTCCAACGTCCAATGTTGCTAAGATGAAATGGGACTTCTATGTAGGTACAGGCTCTATTACAGCACCTTGTGAAGGTTAAGGAAAGTAAGGGGGGGATGAACTGATGTAGTGCCAATCAAATCAAACAAACAAATAATTGCAGCGATGACAGTCCATGATAAATTTTGCAGTAGCCCTCTCACAGAATTTCAATTCCTCAGATATGTACTCTCATCCGTCAGGTCAGACTTAGCCCCGCAAAAATGTAGACAAATTGGGTAGAGGCCCTTGACAGTTGCTAAAAGCCTGATGATGCATCAGCTAAAATGTAGAAACTCAGCCTAACTGGTGATGACTGATGATTAGGCAACCATGATTCGCTATGGATTGCAGATAAAGAGTCACATTAGCACCACTGCCCATTCCTTAAACATCTATCCTTCTGCATGCGTTGTGGCAGTTAGACAACCTGGAGCTGGTCTCACGACTACAGTGAGATGCTGCTCTCACAGATATAGTATGCACAACACTCAGTAAACTCCCAGCTCTTGAACTGACCCCTTATGACAGGCAAAGAGTGAAAGGATTTTTTGTGCTACAAAGCACTGAATCAGGCCATCCTTAAAAATATTTTCGTTTGCCGTAACCCGACCGACCCTGTCAATTTAGAACCGACCCAAATATTTTTTTTTTTCCCCTTTTAGTCCGACCGACTTGCCGGTTGTAAACTTGCGTTAATACCGACCGATTGTTTTTTTTTTTACTCTAAACAACCAATACAAATGCAATAAAATAATATTTCTTTTAGTAGGCCCAAGTATTGTGAATATAAATTGCCTACATGCAAACGTGGCTCACTTAAAAAAAAAACCTGTGGCGTCATCTCTACACCATTGGTTTTACGCATGTCACACTATGGCCTACGCTTCGTTTCATTCACACAAACTGATGACGCTTTTACTTGGCACGAAGTTCTGGAAGAACTGTGGCCAGATCTTTTCTCATCCCTTCTCGCCCTAGTCTAACGGTGACCGTGTCGGAGTATTGAAATTGGTTGTGGTCTATTCAGCATTTCTCAAAATATGGGTCCGCAACATGGAGACTGCTGGTCCGCGGAGTCGTGGAGTGAAATTAGGCCCGGTGCTTCATCTGATAATTTGCTGCGCAGTTGATCAAGAAACCGCGGATCGACGAAAAAAGAAAACAAACGTTTCTGCTATCGATGTCATTAAACATGGAGCCCTACAATTAAGTGGTGGTATGAGCATTCATTCAATGCGCGTCTGCGCGAGAGAAACTGAAACTAATCGATAACGTTGGTATCAAAGCTCCGCTTAAACCTGTTGGAAGGCTATTTATTTATTTAACGAAACTTAATAGAACGACGTTGTTTTTTGGAACTTCCTTAGAAACAGAGCAGAGACTGTATAATACACTGTATAGCATTGAGTATTGTATAGTCAAATTTCAATATAACGTGGCCAAGAGCTATTGTAGCCTTCTTTCTGGGTACATGTAGATGAGCCCTATGACCCAAAAGTCTGCCATGACCGGGCCTCAGGTCAAAGAAGTTTGAGAAAGGCTGGTCTATATAACCTGCATCAGAATGAGGTTTGCAATGGTGCGCCTGAAGGCACGGGTTGAAGACCCAGTCAGTTACGTCACGATATGCACATTTGTGTAAATTCATTCCTACGTAATCACCATGACCAAAATTTTACTTTTTTTTTTACTTTGAATCTTGAAAAAAAAAATATTGACCTACCTACCGACCCATTTTTAATTTTTTTTGGCTGTTACTGCAAACAAAAATATTTTTAAGGATGGCCTCAGAGAAATAATCCTTGACTTCATTCTCATTTAAATAGTGGCAATGGTAGTTCCACAAAGACGCTTTTAGTAAATGCAGCTCTGTTCTGTGTTGACAGGAAGACAAAGTGACCAATGCACTCTGGGAATACACCCGATGTCATTAGTGCAACTGTGTGAGAGAGAGTGTGTGTGTCTTGGTTGGCTCTGTGTGCCTCGGTGGAGGTCAGGGCTGGGTGATGAGTGAGGGATCGTGGGGTGGAGGCTGAGGAGCAGCACAGTGGAGACAAACCTGTGCTCCCCTCTTCTCTCCTGCCAGCCAGTCTTGGTAATGAGGCATCACCGTGCCACCACACAGAGGGGCACTGCTGGAGCTGGTTGGTGGATGGCACCGTATCAGAGTGGGCCTCTATGGATGGGGCACTGGTGGCACGGTTGGTGGATGGCACCGTATCAGAGTGGGCCTCTGTGGATGGGGGTGCTACTTTGCTGTTTACTGTGTGGCTCTCCCAGCAGTGACGCACTAACAACACTGGGCAGTGAGTTTGGAGCTCTCCAATGTGACATGCTCTATGTTTGTCTGTACGTTTCTGTGTGAATGTGTAGGAGTGTGTGTTTGTAAATATATTGCTCTGTTTTGGTGTGTATGTGTGTGTGTTTGTAAATGTGTTTCTGTTTGTGTATGTGCATTTCTTTGTATGAAATGATTCACTCTTGCATTTGTATTTTCATAGCTTTTTCATAATTCACCTATTTTTCCTAACAACTCCACTTTACCACCTTTATCTCCTCCCTTCACACATGCAGTAGGCTAGATCACATATTTTTTTCCTTGTAGAGTTTTTCCTTCTCCCTGTTTCACACCCCATTTCTCTAGCCCTCGCGCCATCTCTCTCAAGGAACATTATCAGAGGAGGTAGAGTTTGAGAAGAAAAAAGAAAAAGAAAAAAAAAAACAGAAAAGAGAAGGAGATTGCTTTTTTTTCTGGAACTTTGTAGTAGCACTCTCAAACCCTGTGATGTTCTCCCCCTGGCTGTCTGCCGACCCATCACAGGGCCAGGGGGAGCTCAAAGGTTCGGACGGAGTTTCTACCTGCTGCCCAGGTAATCCTGCTCTTAGCAGGGGTGTGGAGCTGGCCTTTGATATTCGCAGGGGCCTAAACCAAGACAGGGCTTATGTGGACTCTAGGTTTGGGTAAACCATGAGCAGTGTGACTCTTTGAAAGCAAGACGTAAGAAAAGGAAATATATGAGGGAGACGTACTTAATGTATTAAAGCAGGAAGTGGTGGTTGTGTCTGTGATGTGTGTGTATGTGTCTGTGTGTGTGAGAGAGAATGTGCCTGTGTGTGTGTGTGTGTGTGTTTCTCTGTGTCTCTGTGTGCTCATGTGATTACTTGTGTCCACATGTTGTGAGTGACGGGTAAGGAAAACCCTTCCTGCTTTGTGGCACATCTTGATAAGAGCAGGCAGGCTTTGCGGAGCGGAGGGTCACCATGATTAAAATGCATGGCCGGTTGTGTGACATTTCAGACCCGAGAAGCTGCTCTTTTCTCCCCAGAGTCTTGAATTTGTTCACAACTTGATTTCCCCACTGTTGACCTTAGTCCTTTGTTTTCTCTAGGGTCTGAGGTGACGACATATGTCCAATTACATTTGATGAAATAATCGTCTACCTAGAGAAGCCCTCTCAAAGTTATTGGCATCACACTCATAGCCTTATAATGAAAAATGACAAAGGCTAGCAACAGCACATGACTCTAACACTACACAAACTAGCCTGAGAGTTGTATTGCACTAAACATGTGACATGACTTATGAATGCCACATGAGTAAATAGGTTATGCCTGAAAAACTCCTGTTCTTAGGTTTCATTATCTGAGCTCCTGGGCCACTTGCTAGTGAGCCGCAGTCAAATGGCGTTTGCATAATTACAGAGCCTGGGCTAGCGCTATGCTAATGGACCTGATCCCGCGACCCCTGGCATTTACCTGCAGGCACCAAGTAGCATTTTGGCAATCTTGCTATGCAATTGATAAATGCAGCTGACAGCAATTCAAGAGGGTTTCCTGTTAAACACCATCTAAAGACACTCATTCCACAGTGGTTAGGCCTGCTCTTATTGGTATTCCTTCCTGCTTCAAATGTTCTGTTTGTTTTAAAACTCAACCCCCCAGACACACGCAGAGACAATTTAATCTGGATATGCTGTCATCATAGCAACAGTCTGGGTCACTCGCTGTAGGCATATATTCCTCTCTCTCCCTCTCACTGTAACTCACTTTGGCTATGATGAAAAATTATCCCTGTGTCTCTTGATACCAAAGGCAGACATTGTTTGATGGTTCTTAAAGTGAGCGACCTGTGTTTTATTCAGCGTTTCACTTGAGTTTCTAATTTGCATTCTAATATGTCTAGCACTCAAGTATATCACCATTGGTTCAAGCATTTATTTTCCCTCCCTGCAGATTTTCAAGGATGTTTGTTTTATCAATCCCGACTTAAAGTGAATCTGCTCTGGTAGTTTTTTTTTTTTTTTTTAAATTGTAGATTCTCCATTTCAATTATTATGTCCTCTGGGGTGATGGAACTCTGGCATGTCATTGTATTCATAAGGGCTTTTTCCTGGAAAAGCCTATCAACCTTCAAAGAATGATTTGAAGGAGTGTTTTCATTTTTACAGTGACTGTCCCTTATAATACCTCCTCATACATTCTTTATCTTCAACAGTGGAGGGCTATTTAGAAATCACTCATTAGTCATCAAATTCTGAGGAATATGATACAGGGGACAGTAGCTTACTCTTTATGTCAATGGAGCACATGGCTTGTGATGACATTTTTGCTAAATGGGTTTGTCTATATTATGAACTCTAATATTAGGTTTGTGACTCTAATATCACTTTTTTCACTTTACAATACACAGTGAAACATACTTTAATATACAAAGTATATTTATTTTCTTTTGAAAGTGAACTCTGTTTCCTTTGATGCTGTCACTTGGCCGCTCATCACCCCAGAGTAAAGCCTTCTGGTGAAGTGAGCTGTGGGCTCCAGGTGTAGCCAGGCATCCCCGGTAACCCCGTAATGAACATGTCCATAATAAAGTCTTGCTGGAGCTGTAATTTTTATTGCAAAGGGAACTATCTGGGACATAATTACTGCTAAGTCTCAAGTAATATTGCAGCGTAGAGGGGAGTTAATTTAGCTGTCTTTCAAAGTAAAGTCTCAACTCCACCCCCCATTTCTCTCTCTCTCTCTCTCTCTCTCTCTCTCTCAGAAAATATGCAATGTGTTCATTCGTTCAATTAAGCATGCAGCAATTGTGAATGGAACATGGTGGTTAAAGGGTAGTTTTCATGACTTAATAAAGGGTTTAATACTTCTCTGTCTGATGAATGAGTCTTGGCATTTGGAGGTTCAAATGCAGTTATTAAAGGGGAGGAGCTGTTGAGGAGTTTTCCCATAATGCCGATGGGTAGTTTATTTGACACCTTCCTAGTCCTCTTCTCATTCGTATTCTCCCTGTCTCCATTCCACTGGTACTGCCCTTCGATCCATGCAATCGCTGTCTTACTGTATGAGAGCACACATAGTTTTCCCCCCTTAGTGACTATGCAGTGTAGGAGGCTGCGGTCACTCCTATTTAGGTGTGATTGAAACATGCTCCCAGGGTAAAGCATTCTAGCAGTCAACTCCCTTCTTTCCCCCTTCCCTGCTTACTGTGCACATCAATAAAACAAAAAGTTGGGCTCCCTCGGAGATAAGACTCCTTGCATTGTCTATTACTGTACTGTTTGCAAAATATCTTCAATAGAAAATACACAGCATACAATATGTATATTGTATATTTCTGTACAATACCTTCCAGTTAGCATTTAATGAATGATTTATGGCTATTCTGTATGCGAAGTCAATAGCATATAGCTCTCCTGTTATGAAAAAAACCTAGTGGTTCTTTGCAAATGCAGCATAAAGGGCATTCTAACAGATTATTTGAATAATGGCTATTGGTTAGGAGCATTAAGCAACAGAGTTTCAGTTTGGTGATGATGGTGGTGGTGATGATGATGATGATAATGATGATGATAATAATGCGTTTATAAGATGTCTGAAGTGTTAGTGTATGTTATAACGTCAAGAACTAATCCTGATTCATGTGATGGGGTGCTTATTCCTATATGAGCTGCATACATTCAGAATGTTACAGTTAAGTGATAATATCTGTGAGTTAATTCTAAATAATGTGAAAAAAGCGAGGTATATTGGCCCTATATTTATCTCTCACTTTTAATTTTCTATAATCCTGGCTGGTTGGATGAAGAGCTGAGAATGTGTGTGGTGCTGTTGGACATTGTGTCCAATAGATTTCAGCAAGATCACAGCTGCAGCACTGAAAACTAATTTGCTTACACAGCAGGACCATGAAAAACGGGGGGAAAAAATTAAGTTTGGGGAAAGTGAAATTCTTAAAATGTTGGTGTTCCAGCATGATGAAGTATATTGTATATAACAGCATGCACACACACACACACAGACACACACACACACACACACACACACACACAAACACACACACACACACACACACACGCACACACACACACACACACACACATTACATAAGCAAGAGAGCACCTT
This sequence comes from Alosa sapidissima, assembly GCF_018492685.1. NCBI lineage: Eukaryota > Metazoa > Chordata > Actinopteri > Clupeiformes > Clupeidae > Alosa > Alosa sapidissima. The sequence continues at coordinate 7,467,298 of NC_055971.1, read as the reverse complement.
GGAACTGCACCACAATCCTCATCCGATCTTATTTTTATCCAGCTGTTCATTTTGTTAGCCCTGTAAGCCTAGCCTCGCAGCAGCGTGAATGTGGCTTCAGTTAATGGCTGTGCCTGGAAGGAAAAAGCAACTTGCTTCATAAAAGTATCGGTGGGTCCTTAGAGCTTTTGGTGCAGAATGGGAGCTGTATATCACTGAGCCCAGAACGATCTCTAACTGATCTCATCCGAGGGAGCAATGCGAGCGTGGGAGAAATCAAGGGGAACTAAAAGCAGATAAAGGAGTAGACAGAAGATGGCACTGGTGTCTCACTCATTCAAATGAGAGAATGCAGCATCAGCCTGGGCTGGAGAACAGGAGAGGGGGATAGGGTGCAGGGGATGAGAGAGAGAGAGAGAGAGAGAGAGAGAGAGAGAGAGAGAGAGAGAGAGAGAGAGAGAGAGAGAGAGAGAGAGAGAGAGAGAGAGAGAGGCCCTCCTCAGATATTTCTCTCTGTCACCTTGGAACAATGAGAAGCGTGCTGCACTGAATCACATGTGTACTGTAGCTACAGTCATAAAGTCACAGCTGTACTCGTGCAGGCTAAACCATGGCACACCTCACTTACTATCCGTCACTGAACCCAAACTGAACTGAACTTAACAACTTAATGTGACTGAATGGGTTTAACCTTTACTGGTTTTTCAAAGCCATCTCTTACAGTACATGCGCTGGTGAGTTCGCCTCATTTCTTCAAGAGTCTTACTCCATGTAGCTAGCAAGCCTGCGTGCACTCGAGACACACACACACACACACACACACACACAAACACACACATACATGTAAACACACACAGAAACGCGCGTGCGCACACACACACACACACACAGACACACACACACACACACACACAGACACACACACACACACACACACAGCTCCATAATCGCTACATTTAATAACTAATGCTGACGGAGTCTGAGTGCACATGACTCATCGGGGGTCTTGGGGCTTCTGAAGCCAAACGGCCACATTATATTTGGAGGGGGATTGTTTGACCTCCCCTTATTTACTCTTTCATTCATCCATCTCATTACATAGCTCCTCCAGCTCTGCAGCGGGGCACCCTGACGGGAGCTGACGCTGGCTCAGCTGAGGCCCAGGCTTTCCACACTGCTGCTCTCTCATATAGCGATTATCTTCAGGACCAAATTGTCCGACCACCAATTTCCCCCCATCTTCTGTCCCAGAACTGTCCCCAAATGACCCCCAGTAAGGCCTGTGCGCTTCAGGGAAATATCTCACTCATGGTGTTTTAAAATACATCTCAGATGACACTGATTAGCAGGTTTTGTTGAAGTGTTGATTTTTCATGGCACTGCTGCTATAACACACAGTTTTTCTCAATTGCTTTGATTCATTTCTTAGATTAGAATTTAAATTTTTAAAACAGTTGGTCTAACCTCAACATCATCTACTCACTTGTGCAAATCATAAAAGTGATTTCTCATTCTGTCAAACAAATGCTTTCACAGATTCATGCAAAACGTTATGTGTCTGCTCTTAAGTCTTGCGCAGGAGCATAATTTGTACACAGAAGTCACGCTTCAGATCACAATAAGGTTTGGACATCATGGACAGATGAGAAAAACTGGTTATTAAGACCAAATTGTGTTACTTTGTTTTATGGTTGATGGGAAATGTTTTGTTCACATTATGTTTAGTCTCTTTGCACCAGTGCTTGCTGGAGGCTGTCATTTCGAGGGGAAGAACCCATGCAATTGCTGTGTATGATTTCCGTAGTTATGATAGCTTGCAAAATCAATTTGGGGTTACAGGGCCACTCACAACCTTAATTCACAAAGAAATGATTTTGGCTGGAGGCCAGAGAGAGAACTGTTCTCAGGTTACCAGGGTCGCCTGGCGAGCCATCATAAGCCTGAACAAATATGGCCTCCATAATAGCTTTTAATGCTTGTGGCCATTCATATAAGATTCAAACATTAAAGGGAAAAAAAGGCTACTTGTAAACATAGAGGTGAATCCTGCCTTTCAGCTGTGCCAGTGATCTATGCAGGCAGGTCACAACCGAGTGTGTTTGAGGTTAATGTGGTCAGGCAACACAAGCGTGTGTGGAAGCCGATGATTCATAGCTGTCGTTCTCTCAGAACGTAATCGGTGAGGTTCATGCAAGATGCATGCAAAGCCTGCCTCTATCTTGAGCCAATTCTCAGTATCTGTCCACATCTCAAAGTCGATATATTGACAGCTTAAGGGTTATTGAAAAGCTTTGCATGGAAATTAGGTTGGGAGCAGTGAGTTCCTAAGTCTGTTGTGTGCTGGTGTGTTGTCTGTGATCAGTCAATGAACATACAGGTGGAACTCTCTGCTGGTTGATTTTTTTTTTAAAGATCTGGATCCAGTGTTGATTCGGAAATGGTCATCCCTAGAGGGACTGTGAATGTCTAACTTCTGAACAGAACTAGCAAGGTTACTGCAGCAGAGCCTGTCGAATTGAGAGAATAAGCAAGACTTCACGAGGCAGTGGAAAAGAGGAGTGTGTGTGGTGACTGTCTGTTTATCCAGGCCAATTATTAAATGCTTCTTTTCTCCCTCTGCCTCTCTCCCCCCTTCTTCCATCTATCCTTTTTTCTGGTCCTATGTATGGTCATATTGTCTGCTAATATTTTGAGGAATTCTGACAGTTTGTTTTGCTAGTTAGACTTTAAGTACTTTCACATTGTGGTCTATTGTGGTGTAAGTGCTGATAAAGTGTATAGACCCAGACATTTCAAATGCTTCTTTATTGTCGAGAACTGACAGCCACTGAAGTCGGGATGTACCTTTGACTGAGTACTTTTCCAAGAATCTGTCACAAACTTGTAGCTGATTGCTCAAGGATTCCATCTGCCCACCATTCTTTAACTTTTTTTTAGAGAACAATTGGAAGACCTGCTATTGCTGCAGTCTTTTGTAATTCTTGATTATATGGTTCTTACTCGACCTGGACATGACCCTCATCTAAAAATCCTCACATAGTCTCAGTTTCAGACAGCAGACATTCTTTCTCTAGTGCCTCTGGCAGCAGCAGTTGCCTCATCAGTGGTGATCTGGTCCTGCTTGGGCCAATCAAAACACCTTATAGTTATAGTATTACTTATAGTATAGTGATATAGTGTCGTAAGTGTAAATAATGGGCTATTAGCTGAAGTGACCCTAATCCTGAACTCTGTTACTAGCTCTGCTGTCTATGTTATGACTAACATTCCACACCGGCTTGCTATTAGCATGGACATTTGAAATGCTAGTAAAACTAAAATGCAGCAGGTTTGAGTGTTTTTTTTTTTTATAAAATTGCCTGGTCTAACTGCCATAAGTATACAGTAACATTATATCATAAAGTGTAATGCTTTTTCTCAACAAGCCATTTGAGTGTCTTGTCATCTGTTTGTGTCTTTTGGGGAGGAAGTGGCAACTCTGAAGGCACAAGCCCGCAGCCCGACCCAGAGTGCTGGTACTGACTCCAGGCTCTTGCGCTCCTGATGTGGCCCCCTGGGGCTGGAGGGCACTCAACCTGAACAGCTCCAATAAAATGTCAGCTGCTCAAATGAGGAAGGCTGCACTAAATTGAGAAACAATATAATTTAGGGAGGAGGCCGGTGAGTGCTACTCTAATGTATGAATGTAATGGAGAGTGACGCTTAAACGCTTGGATGGTTGGAACCGCTTCGGTCCACTGCTCACTAATGCATCATGTACCGTGGCCGTGGACTCTCTCAAACACAGCTTCCTTCATCCATTATTTAAGCATGTTTTTGAGGACAAAAGAACAAAATGGCTATCTATGGATGGTTTGAGGCAAATTGTATTTGCATACAAATGGTCTTCCTCCCTATGTGATGTATTCCAGTAGGCCTCTGTCGCTTGAGAACTACACTTCCCACTGAGGCGTCACACCATTTGCACCCTTGTTGGCCATTAGTGATTACAAAGCAGTGAGTCAACCTGACAAAACTGCTCTTGTAACAACTTCCCCCCTTTGGAAAATAAAGTGATGACAGTAAAAGTGACTCAGACTAAAGTACCTTGTCAGTCTGCCAAATAACAAGTTAATGCCAACTCCTTCAAGAGTTCAAGATCTAAAACAGCATGTCAAAGTTAGTGACCATAATGACAACAGTGCATAAGAGGATGGGTGTTCAAATGGCATAGTGCTGACCAAATTTGCCATAAATAATACATTTTCAGCCGGCCATTTGTGTATGGATGTTGGTATTTACTTATAACTTCACTGAAAGTAGCTTCTAATTGGAGAGGAGAGGACATATGCACAGAGATCTGAGTTGATGCTGAATACTTGAGAGATAGAAGACATTGTTCTTATGACATGACATGCGTGGCATTGATTCCCCCCCCCCCCCCCCCCCCCAGCGGGTTTGTGGTCTAAACTCCTCATTAAACTCCTGGCCACTCTGTAACCTTTATGAATAGTGGCCCAAAGGAAGTGGATAGTTTTTAGTGAAATACAGAACAGAAGTGATTTCTATAGACTCTGTGTCCACTCTCCAAATAATTATTATGACCGCCGCGCAGCGAAGCTCTGTCTAGGGCAAACACAGTTTTCTGTAAATATCTCGAGAACCGTAGGGTTTAGGAGGACCATTTTTTTTTGTATGTTTGCCTCCAGGGGTCATGTTAACCCATTCCATGTGCACACATGAGCATAAACAGATACACACGCACACACATACATTCACAGTAATCATACGTATGACACATACTCACACAGTAGACATATGTACGCATGCATGCACATGCAAACACACATACGCAGGCAAACACACAAGCACGCACACACACACACACACACACACACACACATAAACATAAACGTGTACACGCACACATGCACACAATTCAAGAATTTCTCAGAATTATGAACAGGCAAGATGGGGGTGGGGTTGTATAAAATTAATTTTAAATGTGAAATCTATGAACTAATCAAGTTTTGGTACTTGTTGTCTAGCAGATACCAGTGAGAATTGAGTGTGGATAATGCAATTTAGTGAGACAGTTAGAATCATATAGGCCTTTCAGCGTGATTTATTTTTGTGGAAAAAATGTGCTGGACTGGGCGGCGGTCATATTTTGTACCGCTCTGCGGTACATCTAGTTTGAATTGTATCAATAATCTAGGAATCTCCAGTGTCATCATTACAGAATGGGAATGAATGAATTACTGACAAAGCCATGCCATAGGACCAAATACTATATCAGGCCCACTGGCTATAAGGTTGTCATTAATATTTCATGTCACTAATTACCCAGTAAATTACATAGAACATACGGGATAAATGCATAAACATATCGAGTGAGGAGTAACCTTGCACCAGGGCATACAATAGTGATGAATTGATCAGGCTTTAGTTGAGGCGCAGAGGCTGCATTGATTAGCCAGGGAATACAGGTACATACTGTACAGTTCTTTCTCTTTCTCTCTATCTTGCCTCATTTGCTCTTAGCCATAGGTCATACTTGTCTGGTTTTCTTTCTTTGTACCAACAATTTTGAAATATAAAAATTGTCCTTGGTTTCTGTGTTTCTATCAACCCTGTATTCCTGTATTTTATACTGTGGCTATTGTTCCAACAATCTTGGCCATATTTGAGGAAACCATTGTGAACTTAAGCTTGGCCACGGATCGGGGCCTGCTGGGCTGCACAGCTAGCCTACAACATGCTCACCACTAGCTGGCTGTGCTGTATGTAAGTATATGGTGCCGCATGCTAACTTTTGGCTGAACCCCCTACCTTATGTGTAATTACTGCCATCAAAACTAGAGGGGTCTGTTGATTTTTTAAAGCACATGGTGGGATGTTTCAAAATAGATCTTTACTTGTAGTGACTCGTCTGTCATGTGAGAGCCGATTCTGCATTTTGCCCTGTGCTTCTATAATGTTGTGTAAGCATGCTTACATGTTTGATGTTTGAAGGAATCCTAATCGGGAGACAGAATTGCATGGGTGCAGTGGGAAGAGGAGGAGAAAGCGTTTGATCAGTATCTGGATGACATCTCGGTCTCATGTCTGTCCCTTCATGCCTGCTTCCATATGGCTCAGTGTCAAGTGCTGGAGGTGGTGGAGAGCTGATTAGGCTCATGCATCAAATCAAGGCTAAATCACATGGTTACAAGGTGAATCAAATGCCTTCTCTGCTTCTATCTTTGGATGCAGAGAAGGCCTTCGACAGAGTTGAGTGGAACTTCCTCTTTAGTGTATTGCTCAAGTTAAATATGGGAGATGACTTTATTGAATGGATCAAGGCAATCTACCAAGCTCCGAAAGCAGCAGTTATAACTAATGGTTTGACATCTGTTCCGTTCAACTTGATGGGAGGTACGAGACAAGGGTGTCCACTGTCAAGCTCATTGTTTGCAATAGTGATTGAGACATTAGCAACATCTGTACGAGATAATATCAACATAAAAGGAGTACACATTGGCAAAGACGATCATAAATTATCTTTATATGCTGATAATATAGTCTTATATATTGAGCAAATTCCTTACCACACTTATATAGCACAATTGAACAATTTGGGAAATTCTCTGGATATAAGATAAATTGCAATAAATCCAATGCATGTCTCTTACATATGAACCCAACCGAAGAAATGCAGAAATTATACCCTTTTAAATGGTCACCAGAAGGTTTCAAATATCTAGGAGTACACTTCACACCACAACTAGCTGATTTATTTAAAAAGAATTACATTCCCCTTACTAATGACATCAACAGCAATCTATGTAGATGGGCCAAACTACCTTTATCTCTTTTAGGGAGGATGAATGTCATCAGGATGAATATCCTTCCGAGACTGAATTTTCTCTTTCAAAATGTACCTTGCTACTTGTCTATAACATTCTTTAAAAAACTGAACAGTCATATTTCAAAATTTATATGGTCCAATAAGAAACCAAGAATTAAACTACTGACCCTGATGAAACCTCAACCCATGGGTGGTCTAGGTCTCCCCAATTTCCAACCCTATTACTGGTCAGCTCAACTGAGAAACATACTATCATGATCATTGGGAAGACCAGACTCTCATTGGGTACAAATAGAAGCAGGATATGTTGACCCAATACCTTTACACTCTCTCATATTCATCAAACATTTTAAAAATATAAAAAACATAATGTTTTACTGTTGTAAACACATTATCTGTTTGGCGAGACTGTTTAAGAAAGTTTGGCACTGCTAAATTCACTTCTGTATACTCACCTATCCATCAAAATCCTGATTTAAGAAAATACTTGCATTTAACTGATAGATGGAGACAATTGGGGATAAATCAACTTAAAGACATGTTTCATAAAAACTGGAAATTCAAAACATTTCAAGAACTAAGTTCAGAATTTCATTTGCCTAACTCAGATTTTCTCAAATACATGCAAATCCAGAGCATTATAAAATCGCTTATTAAACAAAACAAGTTACATTTCGAACTGACTGAATTGGAAGAGAACCTAATAACATGGTTGGGGTTGAATAACACCATCTACTATTAGAGGCCAAATTAGCAAACTGTACGACATATTAAATCAGAAATACCCTTTTAAAGGCCTGGGAAATTGACTTATCCATGAAATTTGAAGATAATAATTGGCAAAATATATGTGATAGAATTTTTTAGAATTCCCATTTACTAGCAACAAGATTAAAGAAACAAATTTCAAATTCATTCATAAACTCTACCTTACTCCTATGAAAATGTATAAAATCTCTAAAGAAAACTCACCAAACTGTCCAAGATGCAAAATCAAAGAAGGTACATTTTTGCACATGTTCTGGCACTGCGACAAATTGAACAATTTCTGGAAAATGATTAATTCATTCATTCACAAAAGCTGTTTTGGAACTAGAATTTGAGATGTCCCCATGCATCTATTTACTCAATGACATAAGCAGCCACCATTTGGACCAAATGAAATGCAGATTGTTGATTTCCTTCACACACTTTGCAAAAAAAATGTATTCTTCTCTGGTGGAAAAACAAGCTCGCACCAACATTCAATATGTTCATAGAACAGATCTCTCAATTTCTTCCCCTAGAAAAGATAACACTTGAAAGAAACAATAAGGGTGACCTATTTCATGACCTTTGGAATCCACCACTTTCCCACCTGGAAAAGCAGGTCATATGAGAAATATCTATTCCACACACTCCAGTGTGATTATAATGGGGTGAAGTTTTTTTTCTGCCTGAATGGGTAACTAGCTGCCGGCGTGCGGTTGCCAACCCTCACTCCGCAGGAAGGAGCCCAGGTAGGAGCTGGACACGCAGTGACCAGGACTTCTCACTGTTGGAGTGGGCACGCATGGGGGGCTGGATGGCTTAACTTTGTTTATGATGTGTCGGTAATGTAAAATAAATTAGAACTAGCTTGTTACTGTGATTTGTCAACGTACTGGTTATCTAGGTATTGGTAATGCTTTTTTTTTTTTTTTTTTTACATTATTATTTTTTTTCTCCTTTTCCTTTTTTTTAAAATTGCTTTTGTCCTTTTTTTATTATTATTATTTCCCCTTCTTGTGTATTAGTGAGAGTGGCATAGGTGTATGAGTGTGGATGCAGGTGTGTGTGTGTGTATGTGTGTGCGTGTGTGTGTGTGTGTGCGTGCGTGCAGAGATGACTCAATAAGGATGCGCGAAAATAAAAAGATGTAAAAGAAATCACATGGTTATATCTCTATTTCCATTTACCTACATTATATACTGTAGCTGTTGACATTTCCAATCATATACACTTTACATTCATGGGCCCTTTACGTTATGTGTCAACACCATGGGGATGTGTTTTTAGTATGGTGATGTTTGAGGACTGCAATCAGAGCATTCTGATCATTTCTTCCCTATAGACCACACCACAGACAGCATCATCAAGGCTGCATGCTCAACACACTGACATGCTGTCAAGACTTTAAAAAGAAGATTGGCTAGCTCTAACGTTGGAAACATGCAGTTCTTGAACTATGTAAAACCTTAAGATGCCTTTCTCTTATTAAAGAAATTAAGTCATTTCTGACTTTTATATTCTTTCAAGACACAGGTGAAGCTTTAAAAAAGAAGTAGGTGCGACGCCTATTACAGTGAAATCTTTACATGTTCATGCACAACATTTCAAGGATATCAAGACTTTTTTTGGTCTCCCAAGCTTGCAACACAAAATATGTTCAAATTAATATTTTTTGTTATGTGAAATATGAACTTCCATTTCAAAGTGAAGACTCACTGACTGGGATGGAGAGGTCTCTGGATTTGATGACTCATCTCCCCCTCATCTTTTTGGAGGAGCTGACCAAAATGTGAAAGGTGAAAGGCTCTTCCAACGCCTGTGTTTTTAATGTGTTCTCTTGCAATTCCTTTGTCTTGAGAAGTTCCATTGTGTCTGAGCAGGAAAGTAACAAGGTTGAAGATGCCTGCGGAATCAGATAGTCTGGGATGGCGAGTCTGGAGAAGGCAAGGAAGATGCGGTGCAATTAAGGACATCAGAAAAGTTCTGATCAAAAAGCCAGGGCTGATCAAGGGAACCCAAGTTTGTTTCAGACAAATGTTGCCCCCCCCCCTCTTTTTCCCTCCAGTTACACCCCCCCCCCCCTATAGCTCCCCCTCCCTGCCCCCTCCTCCCAAACCTTGAAGGCACAGCGTAGCTCTCTATCCAAGCTGATGAAAGTGGAGCAAAATTAGCAGATGCATGTTAATTTGTCCAGCCAGCACTGACGAGCTTTTATCAGTGTGGGGTGGCAGAAAAAAGGAGAGACAGGAGGGGTGCTTTTGGATGCAAAGGTGGTTCTGGGTGCTTCTGGTTGATTGGGTCAAGATGGGGGAAACATGTGGGAACTGTGGGGGCACTGGATCACTTGTGGATGCATGGGTGGGCACCCTGCTGCCTGGGGCCAGATCCCATTCTGCTCCCAAATGACTGCAGCTCTTTCAGAGAGCAGATTGAACTTCTGCATTTTACAATATCTTGTGGTTTATTGCCAAATCACCTCTCAGGGTGCTGTCTTAGTAATAAGAGTAAAAATGATAATGCATAAGGAACCATATTATTCAAAAATAGATCATATGTGATGGGCTAACATCATATTGCATTTTTTAGTAGTAGGTACAGCTGCAATACAGACAAGGTTGTTAAACATATGAAATTAAAATGAAATGGAATTTAGATTTTAATTGGCAAGTTACTGCTGTAGATTTGTCAACACTAATTAACAGTTCACCAGAATCTTCATTAGCTATTAACTATTATCAACAGACTACTAGTTACTTACCATCCATCGAGTGAATTCTGATTAAAGTTACTGCCATGAAATGGTAGTGATGGAAGTCAACTTTTCATACACAAAATCTCACCCAGTGTGAGGAATAGGCTAAGCTAAGCTGCAGTGTCAATTGCAAAATGCACCAAAGGCCATGCATGTGCTCCATTGAGTAAGAAGCTGAACCTGTACACTTGCAGTACCCTTTGAGTCTGCTTATTCAGGTAATCAAAGGGAGATCTTAGAGAAACTGCTGGGTCTCAGTGGATGGACTTCCTTCATTCAAAGTCATGACACGAAGCTGGTAAGCACAAAAAGAGCAGAACACCTTGTTCTCTTGTATATTCTACTCCAAGCAGTCTCTATAAAATGAGACTGAATAAGATATGTTTTAACAAATGGGACAAAATCTCTCTCAACTATATCCATTTAAATCCCTGTGGCTTTGCTTCACACCACAGAAGACGCCCACAACATGGAAGACATATCTGTGCATGTTTTATCTTTTCAGAATATTCTGCCTGACCAGGGACGATCGGGAGTTTTCCCGGTGGGCCGGCCGAGGAATGTGTGGGGTGCGGGCCGGCCCATAAAGTCTCAGTCGCGGCCGTGAGGCGTACGCGGCCATCGTAATCATAGAATCATTATGAATTTTCGGGGAAAATCTCTGTGATCTACAGCTTGTAGTCTAACCAATATTTATACCACTCGCTCACTGTCTATAGGTCATTCATGGTTACCCTGCACACTCATCTCTCCCATGCTGATTTTTGTGTAGGCTAGCCTTATTTTTTTTTATATCTTAATTCATTTTTGTCTTATTCAGGCGTTACACAACTTTCATGGTCACAAGTAAAAAAATGACAATTTAATTTGTTTGTTTGTTCTTAAATTAACGTAGGCCTAGGCTAGAATGGAGCAAAGCCTCTTGGGACTGGGGGATGTGTTTCTAGTTTATCCATAGACTGTTAATCCAATGAACCGATTGCAGGTCAAGTCTATTTATAGAAATGTAGGGGGATAAATGAGCGGCCCCCTCGTCTAATGGCATGACCCTACAAGCGATCAAGTTCGAGGAAACTACAGGATTTTTGACAGTTGACGGATTTGTGTGGTTGCTTGCTGTTACATGGATGGAAGGCAGAGAGAAAGATTAGTGGAGCTAAAGAATTGACGTTATTGCTAGGCGGAAACTAGCACAAGCTAGTCATATGTTGATATAGGCCTAGCCTAATGACTAATTAGTGGGCCACTCAGGCTGATAAATGGTTTGTGGAACTCGTTGGAACTGTCTATATGTAAGCCTATATAGGCCTACTTTTAATAGTTCTCTACAAACCTCAAAGTTCCTGGTTTTCCAATTATTTAATTACCTGTGTTATTAGGTTGGTATTGTCTGTAGGCTAGGCCTACTTCCTTTTTTACATTTATACAGGGAACTATTGGAGTGCTATGATTCCCAGATACATGTCCTTGCATGATGCTTGAAATTTCCATCCACACAAAGCTGTTTTTATACTGCACTTAAATATCTATAGTTCCTTACACATTTATTGAAAGTGCCTGGTTTGTGGTTGATTGGCTTGTTGTATTGCATTACTAGCGCTATCCGGTTCCTTTCTCCAAATGTAACCATATGTAGCCTATTAGTATTTTAAATTGACATATATTTTGTTTGTGCTATTGATGTGTGTGCGTGTTTGAGGTGGGGGTGGGGTGGGGTTGGGGCCAGGCCGCTGCCGTCAGAATTTTCCCGGTGGATTTTAGTGCCCCACTCCGCCCCTGTGTCTGACCTCCTACTAATTTGCCCGGGGTGTTTTTTAAAAATCATGTTATGGTAAAACTTAACAATTCAGTTAGCTCTGACTCTCCTGCCATATCTCCTTGAAGGTGAAATCTGGATTGTATTAGTCATTTAACATGTTAGGACGTGTCTGGATAGTCTTCATCAGTTCTGTTGACATGAACTAATGATCTAATCATCAACAACATCATAATATGACTATGATGTATATATCTATAATAGTATACTGTATGTCCTGAGATGGAAAGAATACGTTTTAAATGAAATGAGCAGTCTCTCTGAATTGCAGTACATCTTGTCTTTCAAGTATATCTAACCGTCAGTGAAAATGTCCTCCTTTTCAAGAAGGAGGGGCGGTGGTAGTGTAGCGGTTAAGGAACTGGGCTAGCGTGCAGTAGCCTGAAAGTTGTCGGTTCAATTCCCGGCTTCCACCGTTGTGCCCTTGAGCAAGGCACTTAACCCCAAGTTGCTCCGGGGACAATGTGATCCCTTGTAATATAGCTGACATATGGAAGTCACTTTGGTCAAGCAGTGTCTGCTAAATGTAATGTAAAAAAGAAGACTCCATTACTGAAAACACATACAGAACAGACAAATGGCTATTCCTCTTCACATTGCGGTAGAAGATTGCTTGCTGCAAAGGATAACAAAAAAGCTATTCAGAAGGCCTACAGAGAGTGAGTCTTTTCTGTCTTTCTGTGGAGTAATATAACTGTCGACACCCTTCTGTTGGCTGTCAGTAGGAGCCCTGCAGTGATTCTGAGCTGTGATAGTCCAGACAGCTGGGAAGCCAGGAGAGTGACAGATAATGGAGGCTCACATACATGTGCTGTGGTTCAGCTGGTCCCATCATGCCAAGCTCACCTCTCCCTGACTGACACCTCCGGAGCAGCCATGACAGAAACATTCCTCCATCCCACGAGAGTGAGGAGGGATGGAGATCAGGAAGCAAGTAAGAGGGGCGTGGACACTTGGGAACGTTTATCAGGAGAAAAATGGTGAACCACCGAAGAGAAGTAGGAGGAGCATAAGAAGAGAGTTAAAAGGTGAGGGAGTTGGTCAAATAAAAGTGAAGAGTATAAATCTCGTGTCATAAAAGTGATTTAAAAAGTCTCCATAACTATTCCAGTGGGCCTGAGTCTGCGGGGCTGGAGAAGATTGGTAATGTGGTCGGTGGTGGTGAGGGAGGCAGAGGGGGGATTATTGTCTAAGCGGTGGGCATGCTGATGCTCTCTGCAGTATTTTAAAAGGGGAGATCAATAGAGTTCTCCACTCCACTTCTCCTCTTTAGCTAACCACCTGCTTTCCCCTTACTGAAACCTCTCTTTCTCTCAGGTGTAATGGCATCATTAGTGTGTTCTCTGACTACTGTAGTGATTATTTCATGGGGAAGGATGTGGACTTTTAATGATACTGTGTTTTTGTTTACCATTTGGGTGGGCTAATACAATTATCACTGAAAAAATAATGCAACTCTGGCTCAAATCTGTTGTGTTGTGTGTTGTTGTGTGGTTGGTACTTTTTAGCACTTTTAAAAAATGTAATCCTCCCACAAACAGGGCTGCACAAAGCAAGAGAAGTTTTTGTGCAAATGCCTCTTCCAACTCACGGCCACTCTTTCAGTTCTATGTCTGGGTTTCTCAAAAGTTGGACATTTTTTTGGAATGGCCCCTCTTGAAGCATCCACTTTTGCAAGGTAAAGTGAGTTGAAAGATACAAAAAGGGTCTGTCAAAGCTTCATAAAATAAGGTTTTTAAAGGAAAGACCTTCTGTATGATGGATAAGCCAAACCTAACTGTAAAAACAGATCTTATTCACTGGGTAAAGGGAGATAAAGGAAATGCACTCAAAAAGACAGACTGCATCTTAGATGTTTACTTTTTACAGGAGTATCATCAGAATGCTTATGCAGAATTCTTATTCAGACAGAATGCTAAGTACTGTAGACCCTGGGTAAAAGTAATTTAAATTAACATGTCAGAATTAGTATTCTATGAATTTGGGGGGAAGTGGTTTTCTTTTCCATTTTAAATGTATGGGCCCCGTTTTGTCATGGCTTTTGATGATGGACATCAGGGGCATCATTATGGACACCATGTTAGCTCAGAACCACTGTACTACAGGAACACTAAATGATTAGGAATGTTTTTTAAAAGAAATATATAAACAAAACAATAGCATTGACATTCATGAGATTCATTGGCCCCCATGTCTCATTACAGCCTCATTAAGTTAAACTATGGGTCTGGAATCCCATTGAACTCTCCCACTTAAAGAACTCCAATCTGAATAATGCCCATTTTAATGAGCAGAATAATTTTCCCTACAACTGTAAATGGTGCCACATGTTGGCAAAGAGCCGTGCGCCCTAACTAATGACAATATTCCCCTACATTAACTGCTGCGGCAGCAGCCAGACAGGCATCTGGGCTGCAGCTGTGACCTCAGTCAGTGGAGACACAGTGTACTGTACCCGTCCAGCCACTGGCTACTGACCCAAGAGGCTGCTCTTCAGTGTTCGGCTAAATGTCTCGGGGGGAGAAAGCAAGCCCAGTGGGATTATTTAGTCCACTCCCAAAAGCCATGAAAACAATATTCCTGTGTACACCTAGAGTGACATTAGAGTATGCTATTTCAAACTTGCAAGCTAACAGACAACAGACTTGCCTTGCAAACACCAACAACAGCATTTTTTGTCGCAATATATTTGATACCATTGTGTAGCCTAGTACAGAGGTACAAAGTTAATAGTCTCCTGGCCTGGCCATGAGCCAGCTAAAACCATATAAGATCATACAAAACTATGCCTGAAAAACATAAACTTAGAAACCTGCATAGTGTCACTTTCAATGCCTCTGAAATGGCCTAGTGGCTACTCCTATGGCAGGCTACATAATGCAAACAGGTCACGGCTGAGGCCCCAGAGCTTTTATTTGTATTGGCATTGGGGCTGTCAAATGTAACAAAGCATTTGTACTTCCCATAAAGTGCAAGTGAGGTGGGAGCTGATTATCGCAAACAATCATGCACTTCTTATTTCCTCTGAGTGTTGTGCCAGGCTTTTAAGGTCACTTAAGATATGAAGCATACATAGGAGCTGACAGCTGTGGAGTGCTCATGATTGATTCACAATGACCAAAAAGTAGGCATTTCTGAATACACAGCAATTTCCTATTGGCATAAGGGTAGCTACATTTTGAGTGATATATTTATTTTTTTCTCAGTTTGTTTATTTTTTGCCATAATAATAATAATTGGCAAACTGAGTCTCTTGTACTGATTGTAATTATAAGTGATACTCGGGGAAAAAGTGATATTCTATCTTATTTACCATGTACAAATTGTGACAGCTCTGGATTGTCCAGTCTCTGAATATTTTTAATATTGAATTCCACAAATAATTTACTTGTAAATATAAACAGCCCAGGGTATGCCTATCTATTTGTTAAAATTAATACACTTGGTTTGTGTGTGAACTTTTTGGATCCATCTTATCTGAATAAAATTATACTTGAGCTGAACTCCAATGAAGTGCTGAGCAGTTGACACAGACATAGCACGAGGAGATGCAGTCTATTCCAGGATGCATTTATCATAATTATGCAATCAAAATGCATGGCGAGATTGTGGATATTAAGGAAGAAGTGTTGATTTCGCTCGGCCCAGGGGTCAGTCCACTTGTTGGGTGTCACTGGCAGGCTTCCTAATTACATCTGACTGAAAATTGGATTCTCTGTGCATCTGACACAAACAAACCCGCATTCTTGACCCTGCCGTCAGGGCTGGGGATATTTAAATCTCCATATCAACAGGCCTCCTCATCAACATCATGCGCCAAGAGGTAAAAATCTTTCAGGAGTTGGAAGAGGAATAGCTCCCTGTTTGTGCTTCATACGCAAATATAATTATGCGCTCCACGGGAAATATTGAAGCACACTGCAGCTAGGCCATAGAAATATCTGATTATGAGCATTGCATCTTTTCTAGATGCATGCTGTGAAAACACTCATGGTTTGAAAGAGAAGCAGATAGGATGCATGATATAGCTAGGCTGCTGGTAATTAAGCTCAGTGTTATGACATATTCTACTCTGCAATCAAAATAGCCTCGCAGTTGTATAGGTTTTAACAGTTTGTTTTTATGTTTATAGGGTTTGATTATAGTTTGTGAGTTTGTTTAAAATTAACTGTTGAAATGCATCAGTGTGTGAGAGAAATACTGTTTTGAGATGAGAATCTCTTTGAACCAATACAATGCTACTTAATATTAGCAAAGCACATAGAAAAAGTATGCATTTTTGGATTACATATGGTCATTTCTTTTCACAGAACTAAGTCTCTTCCATATCAACTTCAGTGGTAAGGTTTGTAATACTCATAATAATTAACTTACACATACACTGAACATCAAATTGTATCGTTTAAACAAAGGATATATAAATGTTGTTAATTATGGGGTTTCGGTTTTAAATGGATTAAAGGTTATGTTCTTTTCCGAGTTGACTGCACTACATTTAAAATAGTTAAATAATTTCTGGCACTATTGTTGTGGGTTAAAACTATGCACCACTAATGAATGCACTGAGATGCATAAGATATATTTGGCACTTTTAGAAATATGTCTGTAGAGTGATCAAATGTTGTACTACTACAACTTCATTTAAGGGAGTGAATAAGACACAGTCTCAACAAACTCTTTTACAAATACTCCCGTGGGTGTTTAAACTGCTCTGAAATGTTGTGTTGTGGCATAATGCAACCTGCAGTGATGTAATGAAGTGCAGGGATACGGAGAGTGTGCTTCTCTCTCGCCACGCTCGTCATGCTTCTCACCTGTATCCTGAGAGGGCACAGCACCCCGTGTGACTGACACTACTAGCCTCTCTTCTCACCTGTATCCTGAGAGGGCACAGCACCCCGTGTGACTGACACTACTAGCCTCTCTTCTCACCTGTATCCTGAGAGGACACAGCACCCTGTGTGACTGACACTACTAACCTCTCTGCCCAGTTATCAAAGCATCCCTACATATCTGGTTTAACACGTGCAGTACAGGGAGCTCTCATGGAATGGAGCTTATCCTCTGGCAAACACCTAACATGTTCAGAAAAGAGAGACTGAGATTGAAGCAATGAGTCATTGAGAAGTGCTTCATAACACAATTATGTCGTTTATGATGGGGTAAGTGGCTTGGAATGAGCCAGAGCTTTGTGCTTTTGATCTAATATACTCACTGTCCAATAAGCTGCACAGACCAGATCTAATGAACTGTCTGAAAACATCCATAGAGACAGTGTTTGTTTTCCCTGCTACAGTAAGGGACTATGCATCAGACTTGAAAGATTTTTGTGAAGTTTCATCTAAATATAACCTACTGCAGGACTATAGAGGATATTATGTCCAAAAACTGCAACACTAGTCTGTACAAGCAGCATCATCAAGTGTGCAGTCAAGCAACCAAACAACATGTTTCCTGGAAGATGTGTTCCAGGAAACTGTTCCAGTTAAAACTTGGAACAGAAGTTCAAGCTGAATTTCATCAAAACGTAAAAATTCATGCAATTGATTTTTTTATGACTTGATTATTTTACTTTTCTCTAAGACAAAACAAGCTGTGCTGTGTTCATTAAGTTGCCCCAGCACATCTTACTCTGGTTATTATGCTCTATGGTCTTTTGTGCTTCTCAGTCAAATTGATTTTTAAAAGCTATTGTAAATTTGAACATTGATGTTCGGAGCAATGTATAATTTCCCTTATTCTCAAAGTAATAAACAGAAGACCCAAATAAATGCCAAACTGTCAAACCTAGTTGTGTTACAAAAGAGAGTTGAAATGGGAGTCCACATGCCAAGGTTGTTATAAAACTCCCTGAGGAGATTCACTGATTAAGATATTTGGGATTCTACAACCCCCTACGTCTGTATTTATAGTCAGGAGCACTAAACCACTTTGACTCCAGGTAATGGCATGACAGTTTCAGTTAATTTTGTGGACAGTGGAGATGTTAGGAATTATAGACTTTAAGGTTTTTCTGTAAGATTACTTTCACCAACTTATCAAAGTCCAAAAAAAAAAGGTAAACTAAAGTGTTGATGTATTACAGATATTTTCAGTGATGTCTATAATCTCATTTGGCATTGTCCCAGAACAGACTAGCTTAATCTGCACCTAATTCTAGTTCACACTGACTCACTGTTTCTCTATGCTCAAATCAGATTGAGACCCTGGAGTTGCATGTTTTTGACCCTTTAAATAGTGTCTACAAATAATATCAATAACAATGTTATTACAATGTTATTATATCAATGGAAAAATTAACTGAATAGAATGAGTATATTTTAGAAAACCATTACAGTAGAAGATAATTGTTTAAGTGTTTAGCTACTACACATATTGTAGCAGCAGATATTTTATAGTTCCCAGAGCTGAAAGTATGAAGTGTGAGAGATAACAATGTGGCTACAGTATATGGGGACATTCAGTCACTTTCACATCTGAAGTGGAAAGTCAAACATTAGGACATTTCTCATGTAAATAGGCCTATATTTGAATGTAACAGTGGTATGTGCATATGGCTGGACATGCATGCCTATGGATATTTAAAGTGTATCTAAAGGCCAACACTTCTTACAATCACAGTGGTGCCACACTCAGGTGTTCCTCAGCCTCTGGCAGGTGAGTGCAGTGGACCAGGGAGTGGAACTGAGTGATATCCATTTCACTGCTAGTGTTTTTTTCTTCTTCTCTCAATCCTTGTGGAATGACTGAATAACAGAAATTCTTCTCGAGTCATGCTTATTAATGATGTAAATGATGAAATAATAAAATAGACAAGAGAGCTATTGATTACTATGCAATGTCCAGTTCTGGTCCACACATACAGTACAGTATGGTGCATGGAATGTGATCCGACTAGGGAGTTCAATTGAGGTGAGAGAAATCTTGAGTAAGTGAAAGTGCCTTGTGGTCTAGTGTGCATGGGGCTAAGCCAAAAGGTATTTGCTTGAAGGTCATTTGTGATTGGATATCATATCTCTATATACATCCTGAGCCCAGACATTTTCAGTGCATAGTCTAGACAGCAAGGCGTGCCCCCAGATTGCCTTTGTTGAGATCTGTCTGAAGCGATTCATTGGAGTTCCGGTACCACACTCAAACAACTGTAAAATATTAAAAATCAATGTCTATTCTACTCTATTGCTTTGAATATATTTGATGATGACTTTGGTCAAACATGGAGTGATTAATTTACTACACTCTTAAAACGAATGTGTTGTCCCTATCTGGACGCAGAGATGTGTTAAAAAACAACAAAAGTTGTGTTGTTTTCAACACATGTTGTGTAACAAATCAAAAAAAGAAACAACACAAACTGTGTTGTCGCTATCTGAACTCAGAGATGTGTTAAAAACAAAGCAGGTTGTGTTGTTGTCAACACATTCATTTTAAGAGCTCACTATATGATCACTATTAAATGGTATTAATGATCACTAGCCATTTGTCCAAACAGAAATGAATAAACAGTTTGAACAGTCTGTTGTATGAAGCTGTACAGCCATGTTTAACCTTTTCTTTCTCTCTATCTCTTTCTGTGTCTTTCTCTTTCTCTCTCTCTGAGAGTCTCTTCCTCCACCTCCTCCCTTCCTTCATCGTCCCCTTCTGGACCTCCATGGCCCGCGTGCATTACTCTTAAAGGCTATCCACTCCGGGTCATTTCTGATCTCATTAGCTCAGTGGATGTGTAATTAACTAATCCATACGAACAGCGGGGACGGGCCTGGCCAGTCTGGAGCCCCTGTAAGCCACAAGGCTGTCAGACACCACTGCACCTTCCTCGGGGGTGAAGACGCGTTTGCTCCGAGTTTTGTCCAGAATCGTCTTAATTTGGCCCACTTTAGCAAGTAAGACAGAAAAGCACTTAGGTACATCAGAGAACTGAGCAGTCGGGTAATACAGACTGTCAACAGCAGAGCACAGAGAGCTGTTGAAGATGAGAGTTGATGTTTCTGGCTCCGGTATGCTGTAATGTTTTCTTCAGTACACTTGCTAATGCTAATGGACTGATCTTTAATTCGTGGAACTCTTCTGTAAAGATTCTTTAGAGCGAGGTAGATACAAGATTCTTTGAGAGAGCAAGAATTTGTGTTCAGTGCCCTTGGTAAAGGTTCCCTGAAAAAAAAAACAAAAAAAACAATCCTCTGTTGACGGCTTGCAGGCAAATTCTTTGCAGGGAGAGAAATGACCCTCTGATGCTTTTTTGCAGAAAGTAAAAGCAATGCAACGGGAGTTGAGCTGTGCAGCTATTCCGCAGTACATGAGACAGAGCAAAAAAGTCATTAGGGGACTCAAAGACGCGCATTCATTGTTCTAATCTATCTCTGTCAAGGGGCTTCATTTCCATAAATAGTCATTCATACACACTGGATGACCCTGTCAGAAAGATGAATGCTCATCTCCATCTCCCGGTCTCTTGCTGTCTCCCTTCCCTCTCACCTCCCACAATTGCTTGCTTTCCTCCATGCAGTTCTTTTGCCGTGCAGCACGTAACTTTATTTTTACACTCTAATATTGGCTATTTAATTGATGATTTGTCTCAACTGTCCACACAAGTAATCACATCGTACCACAAGCATTGAGGCGTTTCAGCAGTGTTTGCCTCACACTCTGACCCCCTTAAGGGTTGTTTATACGTTGTTTATACGTTGTTTATACGTTTCTGTCGAGCGACAGTAGAAGAGGCGAAGAACACGAGGAAGAAAATGATTACAGAGAAGCTCTCGCCATTATCACAATACTTAATGACCTCAACGCCAAGATGTTGCCGGTATTCTGAGGCAGTTTCCTTGCTGTGGTCCATAATCCCAACAAAGACACACTTTTCCCCTTTTGTTTTTAATTCCTGCTCTGCCTCTGGAAGCACTGGCATGGAAGCAGGCCAGCAGAAATCTCAGCAGCTTTTATGCGTTTCGGGATTCAGCTGAGTTAATCTCTGTGGTGGTGATTAGGAACTGCCACTTTCTTCTCCCTGAACGAAAAACAAAAATAGAGGAATAAAACGAGAGAGAGAGAGAGAGAGAGAGAGAGAGAGAGAGAGAGAGAGAATAAATTCCCATTTCATATTTGGAAAACTCACAGTGAAACGATGACAGCTAGGGAGAGGTCGGATGGAAAACCACACAAAATATAATTAATTAGTGAGCTGTTATATCACTCTGACCCGAAATTACCATGTACAAATCTGTTTAAGTGCTTTAAGTGAGCCATTATTGTTGGTAGTTTGACAGTCAGACATTTACAAATAGCATGTTTCAACTCACGAGTTGACCCTAGCAATGGTTAATTGTGAATTCCATTCCAAGCACATTTAATGTCAGTCCACTTAACAGTAAACAGCAAAAGCTTTCACTGATTTTAGATGATGGTCTCAGATGATATTTGGTGACTAATGTTGAATCCAGTCCTTATCTCCCACACAACATTGTTTTTACTCATATTAAATGGCGATAACTCAGTTGTTTCTGTGTAACGTACTGTACCACACACCACGCACAGAGCCTGCACCTATGTGTGGTTTGAGAGTGCACATTCCTGAGAAAGGTCTTTGTGTGTGCACACTGTTCGAAATGGCTTTGTGTGGGCACACAAACATTTGGGAGAAGAATGGTTTGCTTTGGTGTGATGGAGGGATTTGGACAGGGGAAGTGTTTCTGATGAGGAAGGCAGTATTTCTAATCTCATTACAGAAGGCCCCCCTTCCTTGTTGGCTAAATCTGGTTATTCATAAATCTGCTGGTGAGAAAGAAATGTGTGTGTGTGAGTGAGTGAGAGAGAGAGAGAGAGAGAGAGGGATCATGACAGAATGAAGAAAAATAAGATGACATTACAGGTCATGAACTTGTGCATGTATCTGTATTCACATTTATGACGACTTTTATTATTATTATTATTATTATTATTATTATTATTATCTTGAAATTAGTTTAACACTAACTGCATCATCTAGCATAGAATCAGACCAAACAGAATCCTAACCAAACAGATCCCAGTTAAACAGTGGAGATCTTTCTATGTAATGTCGGCTTTGCTTAACTGCACTGCAGACTGTTTCCTCTCTGATGCCCAAGGAAAGACTCTTGGAGACATGCATAACCAACAGCATGGCTTATCGGAGTTTATTTGCAAGTAACACAATATAATCAGGCTATTATGCTGCCGGAAAGATTAATGGGCTTTTCGATGCACAATAAAACATCCCTAATGTTCATCAGCTCCCTAGAAGAAAATACTGTGAGGCTTTAACCTGAATTCCAGTGGTCAAATTACTCTCTAAACATAAAACAACTAGTTTCAAGGGTTTTTTTTGTTGTGTATTTGGTATTTGTGGCCCCCCTGAGTTAATTTGAATTCACTTCCTCAATTGGGATGAATGAGAGTTTTTAAACTGTCAGATGACATGGCTGCTGCTCCCTTTTTTATGTTGCAGGAGTCAAAAGTCTATTTTTAGAGGCATTCCACATTGTACCCAGAAGAAACGTACCAATTTATATTCAAATGTTCCAGTCGTGGCTGTAAGGCCACAAAGACAGAAAGAGAGAAAGCAAAGCACTAAAGGAGGAAGATGAACCTGACAACCTTTAAGTCCTATTGACCAAGTCATTGACTGAGCTATGACTGTACATCTGTGAAGTCACTTTCATCTTTCAGTGAACAAAAGACATGCAAGAGCAAAATGTATTTGTTTGAGTTAAAAATACCCTCTTCAAGGCTAGCTGTGCGATGAAGCTGTGTGTGAATCCCCCCTGAGGCCTGACTCTAGAGCACTTGCTAACATGTGGGATGGCAAAGCAGCAGTGCACTTGGGTCATACCTGTCATTTTATGTATTATCGAAGGGGAAAGAAGAAGCCTAGGGAAAACAATTACTCCGAAAATAAGAACAGAGCGAGACAGCCCCAAGGCCATTGTTCTGTGGCTCTTACCTTAAGTAAATGGCTTACCAACGTCTCTCCCACCATGCAGGTTGCCCGCACCTTCATAAGCTGGGGCTACCTCCCAGAAGAGGGGCTGCTGTTGCCGATTACCGGGAACAATTATGAAATCATGAAGAAGAGAGAGAGAGAGAGAGAGAGAGAGAGAGAGAGAGAGAGAGCGAGAGAGAGTTAGAGAGAAGGTGAGCATATGGTGGATGGATTAGGGTGAGGCTGCTTGCAGTTCCTCTCCCTGTGCGTAAGATGGCCCCATTCTGTCAGGCCTGCCAGCGGTCAGGAGCAGCGGGCGACAAGATGGGCCCCGTTTGCTTGCATCAGCAGTCGGGTTCAGGTAATTCCACACAACATAATGTGTCACGTCTGCCGGGGTGATGGAAGAAGGAGAGAGAATGCTCTCACACTCTATCTATCATTCAGTCTCTCTCACTCAGCGCTTTTTGCGCTAAATCGTTTTTTCCCCTTTCAAACTCTAAACAATACTGAAATGCAAGTCTTCAAAGATGCACAGTGTTTGTTCCTTCCCTATAAAAATGGACCATACACAGATTCGTACTTTCTCGTAGAACAGAGGAGCGAGGCGGAGGGTGTGAGGCTGTTAAGAGCTCCTGTGTTAACCTGTGACCTGCCCGTAATGAGTGCAAGCGCGTGTGTTTATGTGTGCGCGCTGGGGTGGGCGCTGTCTGAGAGGGAAATGAGCGTCTCTGCGCTCGCTAGTGCCACATTGTCTCATATCCATCACACATCAGGGCAGAGCAGAGTTCTCTCATGTCATTAATGTCAGAATGTGGCAGAGTGAAAAAGGGGCGCAATGCGAGAGAGAGAGAGAGAGAGAGAGAGAGAGAGAGAGAGAGAGAGAGAGAGAAAAAGAGAGAGAGAGAGAGAGAGAGAGAAGAAGAAGGAGACAGATCTAAAGAGGGAAGAGCGTGGTGGGGAAAAAAGAAATCAGTGCCTCTTGTGAAGACCCATTTAGAAACCCCCCCCCCCCCCCCCCTTTAAGCCAATGCATCCTAATGACGTTGGGGACTGTAGCGAACACACTGGCTCAGTCTAAATAAAAGCACTTGAGCCAGCGAGGACATGTGCAGTGCGGAGCAGCTTTCAGGTGGCTGGGCTGAGGAACAGTGTGGATGGCCCCAATCCCAAACGCTTTACTACGCCATGGCCTTTACAGCAGTACTTGACTTGAATTTGCTTTCATAAAAATGACTTTGCCTTGCGGATGGCAAGGAGGAACAAAAAAATGCAGATCAAAAAAGTTGCTGTGGAAACTAGCATCGCCTTTGAAGAGTGGTGAGGCAGCCTCTCTCCTAGAAAAGCAGGCATGTAATATTTATAGCAGGACTCTTCAACACATTGGTGTACTTGAACAGACCGGCTGAATCATTTTGACAAAGTGCACCTGATAGTGGAGTTGCGTTGTGCTAAGTCTAAAAGCTGGAGGACAAACAAATCTCTCTTGATTGTTTTTAATGCTAGAGAGTGAATGAGAGGTGTCCGACAGACCGTGACGACGGGGCAGACTCAGGCGGGGCAGACTGAGACGGCTTGGGCAGGGAACAAACAGACAAAGACTGGACTGACTCGGGCAGGACGACAGACTCAGACACGACAGACTCAGACACAGGGACAGGAATAAAGACAGTGACAGGAACAGTGACTGGGATGGTGACGGGGACAGTAACAGAGGCGGTGACTGGAATGGTGACTAGGATGGTGACTGGGACAGAGACACAGACAGAGACAGAGACGGGCACGGTGATGGGAACGGTGACGGGGATGGTAACTGGCACAGAGACGGGGACAGGGACAGACCACTCAGGAGACACAGGAACAGAGAAGGGCTCGGGCAGATGCGGGACCGGAGAGTCAGAGGTAGGCGGAACCGACTCGGGCAGGGGCGGGACCGGAGAGTCAGAGGGAGAACCGGCAGAAGCGGGGCTGGACAGACAGGCAGAGGCTGGGCTGCAGGCGTGGCGTCGGGCAACTGGGCTGCGGA
Source organism: Alosa sapidissima (assembly GCF_018492685.1). NCBI lineage: Eukaryota > Metazoa > Chordata > Actinopteri > Clupeiformes > Clupeidae > Alosa > Alosa sapidissima. The sequence continues at coordinate 7,442,207 of NC_055971.1, read as the reverse complement.
CTCGGCTGCGGGCACAGGAGCGGGCGCCTCTGGGCTGGCACAGGAGGCATGGTGTCAGATGACCGGGTTGGCCGACGCTTGGCACCACGTCTCCTCCTGGAGGGAGCCTGAGAGACCTGGATGAGTTCTGGGGGGAACTGGAACTCCTCAGGCTGGGGTTCTGGACCTGAAGCAGCCAGCTGAAGGCGCAGCACGCCCACCCTAAGCCCCTGGCAATGGGCTGGAGGAGCAGGGTCAAGTGCGGAGACTAGCAGCCTCAAAAACTTGATTACTGGAGGAGCCAAGGAGGGACTGAAGGCTCTTACCCAGACCTGAGAGCTGGTAGGCCAGGGTAGCCATTCCTGGAACCTTCTGTAACCAAGGCCTTGAGGAAATAGTCCTTTCCATCAAAGAACAAATGGCATGCCGGCACTCCAAGTAATGATGTTACCTGTGAACCCCCTGCTTCGAAGCGTGTATCAAAGACATGAACCAATTTGGAGTGGAGCTTTGTATCGGAGCTTGATTCGTTTTGTGATAATCACGTGATCAGTGACGTCCGAAGCTTCGTTTCCCACACACCCACGTGACTGCTTCGAAATTTAATTCAAAGCATTAAAGTTGCACGACACGGGGCGCGCCGTTGTGGGTTGTTGAAAAAGGAGAGCCAACAGAGTCAATAATGCTGCTGACATGAAAGCTTATAGCCTGGGCTTTTAGCTCCATTGTTAGCACGCTCGACTCCCGTTCTAAGGTGCGTCTGTTTCGCGGGTTTGAGTCCAGGCGTGTGCAGTACTGAATCGCAGTTTTAACACAACCCAGATTACAATTGGTCTAGGCTACGTACTCAATAATCACAGAAATGTGTGCAATGTGCATGCCCATTCTTTATTCATCTCCCTCCTAATTTGATGCATTTGTTTACAAATACAAGAAATGTTCACAGCCAAAATACTACCTTTATTGTTTTTGTAGAGAAGACAATTACATTTGTATTTATACAGGGTACAAAATAGGCTTAGTTAGGCCTATTTATGACATTATTTATCCATTAATTCATTCTCAACATTTATTCATCTTCGACTCAGACATTCATGGCTAATGTCTGAAACACTTCGTGACACAATGCTATCCTTAACTTTCACCAGCAGAGGTCCTCATAGAGTTCTGAAGCTTCGAGCACTGAACCTTTTTTCGATACAATTGGATTAAAAGCTTCACTGGTTCAGAAAGCTTCAGTTCGCCATCACTAGCTCCAAGTCAGTGGACTTCACTAGCTCCGAGTTGAGCCTGCTGAGAGTATACTCCACTTGATTTAGCTCCTCCATTGGGAAATCCGAGTCTGCTGGGTCCATTTGTGGTCGGATCGTACTGTCAGGGTTGTGCAGGAGGACCCAAGTGCAAGACTCAACCAGGCAGACTTACAGACAAAACCGAATTTATTTTAAACACAAACTTTACATTTAAAGAATTTCTTACTTACATACTTACAGGACTTTGACTAGACAAACAGAGAGACGATCCGACAGGGAACAGAGAAACAGGAGGGTAGAAATACACATACCAATTAACAGAGAGACAGAGGACTGGACGAAACCAACGAGACAATAACAGGGAACAGGTGAGGAGGCAGAAATGGAGGGAAAACAAACAAGACAGGAAGCACAGACCAAATAAGGAGATGGGGTGGAGACAAAGACAGGTGACAGGCAGGGAACACAAAGCACATGGGGAACAGGCAAAAACAAACACAGGTCAATACACAAAATGGCCACCAGGGTGGCACAAACTTAACAGTCCGGGCCAGATCCTGACAATTTGGTCAAAAAATGAATATGTTTTCAATTTATCAGTAACAATACAAGTTGATTCCATACAAAAACTACACATTTCACCCTAAAAGGAGAAATCCGGCGATTTTTCACAAAGATCTTTCTCGAGGTCTACAGCTACAGTGATACACAGTGATACAGTGATACACTCTGGGGGCATGAACATGGGGGCTCATGGACATGCCCCCAGCTCATGGACATGCCCTCAGAGTGTAGCACTGTAGCTGCCTGGCTGCGTTAGCTGCTGGAACTAGAAACTCAAGCAGGTAAAACCAATTGTTTTCATTGTTTTTTTCACACTGACAGTACTCACATTGAGAGTGATGATTGAGAAATGGTAGCCTGGCCTTGGCCTGTCTACGTACTTCCGGTTGATTTCTTTTCCCTACAGTACTCCGTCTGGAATAGGTTGATTCACGCTCGTTTACTTCGGCAGTTGGGCAGCCGACCAACCAGCGAACAGTGGGCGTCCCTGAGAGCGATTACGTACCCAGGCATGGTGTTTCAATTACTACGTCCCCGCCCCTGAAGCAGATCGCTTGGAATACATCAACGTAGGGAGAGAAAATGACTTATACTTATGAAATCTTTGAGCAAATGTAAATAATAGTTTAGCCTATTAACAGGAGTGTCATGAACGAAGTCACAGTGGAGTAGGATGTTATATCGTCAGCTAAACTTTAGTCATAGATTTTGTCACTAAAGGCTACGAACGTACCCGAGTCAAACTGTAGTTTAGTAGGCTACATGGTCGGGTCAAAATCGCTATTTTTCAAACACTAAGAAGGCTCGACATAACTTGAAACTTTGATCGAAGCATCATCAGTGTCTCTACATATGAACTCGAGCATTAAGAACATTGTTCGTGTACACATAGTTTACTAAAAAGAAAGATTTTGGACAACTCACTCCTTGCAAGATGGCAAGATGGCAGCGAGCAGAAAAAACAAGGTGAGTTGTTCAAAAACTCTCTTTTAGTAAACTCTGTGTACACCAACAATGTTCTCAATGCTCGAGTTCATGTGTAGAGACACTGATGATACTTCGATCAAAGTTTCATGTTGTGTCGAGCCTTAGCGATTTTATTCAAAATCGCTATTATTTAAATAGCGATTTTGACGCGATTGTATCAAAAAAGTAGTAGCCCTATAGGAATCCCATTCAAAAGGTCATTTCACCCGAAAACGGCAACGCATACAAGCGCTTGTATGGCGCTTTGGACGTACTTATGCATTTATATGAAAGTTTGACTTGGGTACATTCACAAAACACTATATGATGCATTTTGGCGAGAGTTACGCAGATGAAACGTGTGATTGTTTGCTGATAAGATGCACCCGTACTTGTTATGGGCGTGCTGCAGAGAAACTTCTCTGTATGACGAAACGCCGATTGTTAGTGATTGGTTCAAAGCGGTTCAAAGGAACTCCAATGATTTTAAACCTCAAAACTGTGCCCTCCCTCCCGGAAATAACGAACGCCTATGGATCTAGGCCAGACTCTCTGCGAAGTCAGAGAGTCTGGTTTCCAGGCTAGAGAAATGGAGATCTATGTGAAAAATCACTGGATCTCTCCTTTAACATAACATTACATAAGGTAGATATCCATGGAATATCCATACAATTCTGTCATTATTTCCCTTACATCAGTACATTTATGACAATTAAGAAACCAATTACATACACTCTGTCTGCTATTGCTATTCCAAATGCCATCAGAATGCAAGACCTTTGCAGTGCCTAGTGAAGGTCGTGTACCCCACTTTCTAATATACAGTAAGCTGAGTGCTTCTCTTCCCATGCTCCTGTTCATGCTCTGCTCTCAGAAATGAGCTGCCCGGTTTGACTGAAATGCATCATGACTCAGGTTGGAGGCATGCAAAATTGAACATGACTCCCTGAGGAGGCAGAATACATATTTAAGCTGAGATTTTCATTTTCCTCCTGTCCCTGGCCAATGTTTCCACTTCTGATTACCCGCTTCCAAGTTCTGGTGACCTGGTGGGCCCAAAACCGTGCAGTCTGTTGTCTTGGCACATCTTCAGCTATTAGTCGTTGCATGTTAAACAGCTCCCAACTTTTTCAGTCATGTTTGCCCACTGGCTACCAGCTACTTTAATGGCTTCGTAGCTGGTTGATGCAGTTGACATCATGGGCACAGAAAAGCAAGCTTAGCCCCAGATTGACCTTCTTTTGACCTCAACCTCTTTTCTGTTGTGGTAGTTGTGAGGTTAATAGCCATCCAATGGCAATGATCCCGTCAAGCTGACATTTGGGTTAGTGAACAGTTTAGTTTCATAACACTCTGTGTTAGTGCGCTGATCACTGTCTCTCAGTCTCGCCAACTCAAACACCAACACACACACACACACACACACACACACACACACACACACACACACACACACACACACAGTGGTGAAGACAGCTTCTTAAAGAGGCACTAATCACAAGTGTTATTAGTGGGCATACTGATGTCAGCAACATCAGCACAGCGAATTGGGTCTCTGAGCTGCAGGCATGCCATAAGGACCCTCACAGTGTCCAAGGCCAGCTCACTTCCTGGAGTGTGGCGCTCCTTGTTAGAAGTCCGTTGGGAGGAGGGCAGGGAGGGATTAAGGGTCCTGGCCCTCTCCGCTCATTACAGCCCCATGGCCCCGACACTTGATTGGGCCTCCGACTTCACAATGTCATCACCTCGAAAACGGCTCTAATTTAAGCTCACTGGCCCTGACATGCAATCTCCATGGAATCCCAGTTTCAAATAATTACCACTGCTTTGTCAGAGCGGGCAGGCTTATGGAATGCATTGTGCATAATGGCTGCTAACTGGGGTCAGTTGCCTGCTTTCTCAAAGGCCAGCTCAAGCATCTGGCTTTGATAGAGATCGCCTGGATAGCCTCCGAGCATCTCATAGATACAGAGCGGTGAGATCTCCGAGGAGTCGCTGAGGGTGGCTTAAGTATGTAAAGAAAAATATGGCATCAATGTGTTATGATGGCTAAGTGTGAGATGGTTCAGTAATTTAGGATTTACACAGGTGCCAGTGTGTTACGCACATATGGTGACCTGGATATCATACCGCCAATACAAAATGTTTCGCTCAGTAGTAAGTAGATACAGGTTTATCTCTGAAAGTTGCCAATTTAAAAGGCTTTGAATCACTGAAACTGGCACCAAATAGTGGCAGAAGTAGAGAGAGAGAGAGAGAGAGAGAGAGAGAGAGAGAGAGAGATCATGCTGATAGATAATGTCTATGATAAAGTCTAAAAGCATCTTTTCTTACAGACGGTGAGCGCTTAGACTGAGGCAATAACAGGAGAGGAAGGGAAATATTGCGAAATGAAAGACTATTAGGGTCTCTAAAGTCAGGTTGCTGTAGAGTTGGAAATGCAGGAGTCGCTGAGGCGCAGCATGCAGGCCCGCTCTCTCAGTCTGCTGGAGCTCACTCTGCTGTTTAATATGGCCCTGGAAAACACAAGCGCTCAGGTTTGCAGAACTTTCATTATATGTTGTACAGTTGTGTTGTGGGTTATTGGTTTTTGTGTTATGAGGTAAAGTTGTTTTGCTGTCATTTAATACTGCAATATTATGACTATATAATTGTTTTCATAACTGTAGCTTTACACAAGAACTTTTCTCTAAATGTGGTTATTGTGTGTGTGGTTTGGCTTTTGTGTGTTTCACTATATTTATGCATTTGAATATTGACAATATCCGACTAAAGAAGGTCACATACATAAATGTACTGTATGTCATTGGATAACTATCAAGAGAACACACAGGGTAGGTGTGCACTTTGCATAAATGCAAACTGATGAAGGACACCCTTTTGTTTGTTTGCCTGGGTGTTTTTTAATAACACCCTCCTCAGTTGATAATGGAAAATTATTTCCACAATTGTAATTTGTGTTTTTGTGTTATGAGGTAAAGTTGTTTTGCTGTCATTTAATACTGCAATATTATGACTATATAATTGTTTTCATAACTGTAGCTTTACACAAGAACTTTTCTCTAAATGTGGTTATTGTGTGTGTGGTTTGGCTTTTGTGTGTTTCACTATATTTATGCATTTGAATATTGACAATATCCGACTAAAGAAGGTCACATACATAAATGTACTGTATGTCATTGGATAACTATCAAGAGAACACACAGGGTAGGTGTGCACTTTGCATAAATGCAAACTGATGAAGGACACCCTTTTGTTTGTTTGCCTGGGTGTTTTTTAATAACCCCCTCCTCAGTTGATAATGGAAAATTATTTCCACAATTGTAATTTGTGTTTTTGTGTTATGAGGTAAAGTTGTTTTGCTGTCATTTAATACTGCAATATTATGACTATATAATTGTTTTCATAACTGTAGCTTTACACAAAAACTTTTCTCTAAATGTGGTTATTGTGTGTGTGGTTTGGCTTTTGTGTGTTTCACTATATTTATGCATTTGAATATTGACAATATCCGACTAAAGAAGGTCACATACATAAATGTACTGTATGTCATTGGATAACTATCAAGAGAACACACAGGGTAGGTGTGCACTTTGCATAAATGCAAATTGATGAAGGACACCCTTTTGTTTGTTTGCCTGGGTGTTTTTTAATAACCCCCTCCTCAGTTGATAATGGAAAATTATTTCCACAATTGTGCTGCTTAAGTCAAAGCAGCTATTCCAGTTTTATAATGTCTTGTTTAATAGCTATATTTTTTACATTGTGTGCCCATAATGGCCGACGATATTTAAATTATTCTTAACTGTCGTATGTCTCCTGAGGCTCACTAAAAGGCCTGTCAGTCATCTTAATGCAATCTGCCCCTGTTTCAGTGCACATCTCCCACTGAAGAGAAGGTAGAGCTTCAGTTGTACAGTCTATGTAGAACTACTGTAGACCGTAAGCAAACCAAAGCGGTGCAAGAGTGCCCTTATGGGATTCCTTAGTAATGATAAGAAGACATGTGTCCAAAAAGGAGGATTGCTTGACTTGATATTAGATTGATTGAATATGATTATGTATAGGAAGCAATTCTAAAATTGGCCTACAAAAGATTTCTGTCTTTTGACTGAGGACAGAGGCTTCTGTTACTTGCACGTCTGCTGGAGTCTTAGCAACTCAACACTATGGGATAATTAAGTCAATACTGTTTTTTGCTCAGTCTGCAAAATTACCCTGGATTGTGACTTGAATCCCTGACGAATGTTAAAAACCGAAATCATTAAGCCCCCACCATGCGTCAGCTTCACTCTGCTGGTGTAAGCTTTCTGAGCTATATGCACCTCTAAGCCCTCATTATCTGATTGGATTATGTATACATCCAAAGGATACAGGATGGGTTGTGTTTCCTTCGCCTCACCCTTTTTTCATTTAGCTTCTCTCCAAACAGTCTGTCTCCTGAGTGTGTTTAATTGTTTTCACGCTCACACAGCTTTTGTAGCCATTGTGCATAGTTAGACCTCCCATATGCTCTTAGTGCTTTTCCTTGCCATTATTTCACCCTTTCTCTCATTCCCATTGTACTGCTAGTGCAACTAGTGCTGCAGTACAGCCATGTAAGAAGTAAGGTGGGAATTGCCCAATTAAATGTGTGGATATCCACACAGTGAGATTAGTCTGTCCAAGATCCTCCTGCATGACATGGTGTAAGAAGAACGTCAACCTTTTATTTTCTCAGTATGTTGGAATGCGTGTGTTATGTGTATGGGAGGCTATGAGCTTCTGCACTATTTTTGTTTCATGTCCTAAGGCTAATAGTGGAAACAGAAATGTTTACTGAGAAAATATATGGGTTCTCAGTTGTTTGTGGCAGTGTTAACCTAGAACTGCTATCTTACCAAATTACTCTTGAACAACATATTAAGCTAATATGCATTTGTTTTAAATTGCCATTGTTGTGAAACATGTTGACGTAATTGCTACTAATTGACAAAGCTTGTTTGAGAATTAAGAATGTCTTCAATTGGTCTTGAATTCAGTCTTTTCAGTGCAAATATTTCGGCTAATTCCCTTTGGTAATTCCCTGTCTCAGACATTAAACACTAGGATTTGCTACCCAAAAACGCTCAGAAGAACGACCAACAGATCTGTGCACCCAGAATTAGCATACATCTTTTGTGGTGCACAGAGCATCCAAGTGACAACAAATTGATGGAGCACAAACAAACAAACCAGCAAAAACAAAGAGAATGCCTACATCAAACTCAGCAGAATTTGTTCTTCCTTCAAAAGTCATGACAGTGTAATAAATGTTTAGACGAAAGATCATAGACCCCTTAGACACGTTGATGATGTCGAATGTTTTCCCTCTTATTACATTATTTTAAGCGTTGTTATTTAGAAGAGCAACAGAACAGACATGCAGACAAAACAATATCAAACATGTTTTGTCTCCTCCGTTTCAGGTTGAGACGGCAGTCGCTGAGCATGAAGACAAATCATGCTTGTCTTCAGCCTAAAGTCAATAAAGCTCAAGCCCGATATGGAGATAGAGGGAACAGACAGGCCACAGAACAGCGGCTGCCATGGCGGCGGATTCAGCTGAGGAAGCCTGGCTCCCTATCGCATGGGAGATAAATCCAGGCTGGTAATGCTTGCTCAAGGCCAAACAGGAAAGAGGGTGTGAGAATGTGGATACCTTCCTCTCTCCAATACTGGGTATCAGCTAAGTGTACAAGATAAAGAAGAAAAAGACACATAGTCTCTTGCACCTCTCTCTCTCTCTCTCTCTCTTACACACATATACTCTCTCGCTCTCTCTCTCTCACACACACGCGCACACACACACACACACACACACACACACACACACACACACACACACACAAATGGAAAATAGCAGGCAGACAAGTCGCACCGAGACTGCAGCCATATGTGGTGTTCTGGGGGCTCAAAACTTCTGCTTCCCTGTTAAGGAGGTAGACGGCACAGTGAAGATTTCCCCAGCCGTTATCGGCCCACTCCGTACACCATTTCACAAAAAGGGGGACGGAAGATAAAGATGTCTAATATTGCCTGTGAGCTCCATTTTGGGGATGTTTTAAGGGACAACCTGTAGAAACCCCCTCCCCCCATCCAAAAAAAAAACTAATTTCACCATTGCAGATAATATCTGCCGAGGCCTTCCACAGCAAAGCAGCTGAGATGAGAGAGGGAGTGACTCGGGAAAGTAAAAAAAGGGAAGAGACAGAGAGAAAGAAAGAGAAAGAGAGAAAATGGTAATGGAGGACCACCACTCTCTCCTCATCATGCACCCTGTCTCCAGTGCTGCCTCTGAAACTCTTCTCCAGGGAGCAGCCATCAGTGGACAGCAGTCAGGCGCCCAGTGAGACCCCTGACATTCAGCTTTGCTGCTGTCAAAATTTCTTCTTTGGGGCCAAATCCTATTAGCCCCTTTGAGTTACCCTTTCATTGCATCACATGCGCTTGTATTGAAAAAGTTTATGCATCTTTAATTTAACAAACATGTTTTGATCCAAAAATCTTGAGAATTTTTTAGTGCTTCGGGAAGAATGGCAAATATGTGAAAAATATTCAGCTATGAATACTAGCTGCCTGTTGGTTAGAGGGAAAGTTGCTCTAATGAGCGTAGATGCATTCTGTACCACATGAGCTAGACACGTCAACTATTAATGAACTACGAGTGAGCCTAAGGTGTAGATTTGCATACTCTGACAAAGTATTTTGCGTTTGATATACACAATGCTGCACTTGCAAAAATGTCAGAATTAATTTACTCTATACAATATGCTGAATAACTCTGCATTCCATAATGACCATCAGTATTTTTTAAAGTTTAAGTTTTTCCATAGTCAGCAAGGAATAGCATGATGATCTTTAAGACTTTCACTGACAGCATGTCTTTTTTAAACTTACTCGCAATATGTTGACTATGAGCCCGCTGAGCGTCTCTGCACGTTAAGAGAAGTTCTTAATTAGAACCCTGGGTGGGCTGAAGTAATGCCCCAACTTTAAATAGAATTCTCAATGTACATATTACACCTTCCTAGATGTACTGTTATTGTATTCAAGTGCTTGTGGGTTATTGTGTCCTACATTGCCCTCTGTGTCCCTGATCAAATCTGTCTCAGTGCTCACATGCAGTCCCAGAGGGTGTAGCATGCAGCTCGGCTGAGGAGATGCGACGAGGCCAGTGGCTCCTGATGCTACCTCTGGCTACAGCCTCGCTGTGCAACATCAAAGCCGAACTACACAAACTCCTCTTTTGACATTTCTTTCATTTGTTACTAGTGTATCTTTTTTTTGCAAATCTACCTGGATGTCACAAAGCATGTCACCTTTTTCTGAAGCCCAATTTAAAGGTTAGCCATTAACCATGGTCTGACAAGTTTTCACTGCACCTTGTCATCCTCTGACCTTTTTTATTTAATAAGCAGATAACCTTGCTTGCCCTGTCTCTTGCATTGCATTCATGTGGATTACCTTTGTCATTTAGGGATGCTGAACAGCAATCTCACTTAACCTCAAATTCTAACATCATGATTGACTTTATGACATGGCACACTGGATTATTTATATTATGTCTTTGTTTGCTTTTAATCATTGAGCTTCCCAAAACCAGTGTTGACCCCAAGCACTATACTCGTCATCATATACTGTAGATCTGCATACTCACTATGTACACCTTTGTGTCTCACTTTCTATTTATTACTACTACCTTTATGCTGAACTGAAATGCATTGCTGAAGGAACATACAAAACATATTCTAAATTGTTTTCAACTCATTTCCTGTTTCAGATGTTCAGATCCTATTTATTTGTCCATGTTTATGCGCTGTTTGATAATCATCAATGATAATTATCAAGAATGTCAACACTGGCCATTGTACGTGTGTTCAAATGTAAACTTGTCAGCGGAAAATGTGAATATTATCCCTTACTGCTCTGTGTGATGTGAAAAAGTAAATATTCCCCTTTATGTGTGCACCTTTATGTGTGCACCTTTTTATGAGGGATTGAGATGGCACACACCCTCCAGAGCCTGAGATATGATGCACTTCTACATGTGCTGATATGCATGTGCATGTACATGTGCATTCTTTGGGGTTTTTGCAGCAGAAAGTAAACTTAATTCCAGCCCTCTGAATTTATACCAATAAAGCCCCTGAACTGAACACTAATAGCCTTCTCTTCCCAAGTAATTGAGCTGCTTGGTCCATAGGCTACAGTTGTTGTTGTCTTCTTGTGATTCAGTGACTGAAGGTGCAATTTGTGTTTATGATACGTGTGGGTAATTGCCCTCCGAATCCCAGTCCGATTGGACTGCAGATTATGCTGGGAATGATGTATGCTGTATGTGTACATAGGCCTGCTGTGTTGTGTATACAAAAGATCCCTCTAATTAAGTAGAATTGCTCCGTTTGACCTGTTTATGTATTTCAGCAAACAAAGCACTTTGTCTTGGACTGTGAAATTACTAGCAAAAGCAACAACAGAATAGGCCTCATTCCGTCTGCTATGAATCATCAACTGAGAGACATAATACAACATGCAACTTTTAAGTTTGTTTTGTTGTTGAAAAGTATAAATATATATCATTTGATACTATTATTGCACACAGGATTTTATGTAGAATGAATTCCAAATGGCCATGCATCTTCGAGAAAACAGACAATGTGTACATGTATAAACACAGTTTTTTAAAAAAATGATATTCTATTGATCGGATTTTTGTATAGAAAATTAGTCAACTAAATTATGACACCTTTAGTTAATCCTGATAAGTTTTTGTTTTGTTTTTAGCTCTGGGATTGAGTGTATCTGACACAGGAAAAATGCTGCCTTCTAAGATACCTTCATTTTGACGAATTTTGAAGGCGGCGTAGATGTATCGTTCACGCTGCTTTCAACATCCAAAATTCTTTAATTTCATTGTGAGCAGTAATTGCTGAAGTTGAATGTTACGTTATTCTGCTTTTTGGTATCGTGGCAACGGCATCTTGGTAAAAAAGGCAATGTTTCTCAGGTGGAAATAAGCTGTCTGGGTAACTTTACTGATATGGGGCTTGAAGCTTAACTCTGTCTATCTAAGATGATACCTACAGTAGGCTTATTACTTTTGGTTTGACCAGGTTCCCAAGATTACTAAGAGCGGTGTCTCGCTTTGATTTCAGTCCAACCAAAATTACCTCTGTTTTATTGTCATTTAGCTTTAAAAAAAATTGCTCATCAACTGATTAATGGAGGTTAAGCATGCGATAACAGAGCAAAGGCCATCTGGGTTTGTTGGCTCCACAGAAATACATAATTGGGTATCGTCTGCATAGCTCTGGAAGTTTACATTATACTGATTTATGATGTTTCCTATAACAAAAATACAATATACCTAATATAAACAACTGCCACCACTGTCCATCGACGGAGATGCTGTGGAGAGAGTGAGCAGCACAAAATTTCTGGGGGTGCACATCAGCGACGACCTCTCCTGGACCACCAACACAGCATCACTGGCGAAGAAAGCCCAGCAGCGCCTCTACTTCTTGCGCAAATTGAAGAAGGCAAGTGCCACGCCTCCTGTCATGACTACATTCTACAGAGGGACCATCGAGAGCATCGTCTCCAGCAGCATCACAGTGTGGGGCGGAAGCTGCACAGATCAGAACAGGAAGACCCTCCAGCGCACTGTTAACACAGCTAAGAGGATCATTGGAGCACCACTCCCCTCCCTGCAGGACATTTACACCACCCGCCTCACCCGCAAAGCACTAATGATTGTCAAGGATACAACCCACCCTGCACACGAACTGTTCAGCCTCCTGCCCTCTGGAAAGCGGTACAGGAGCCTCCGCTCCCGCACCACCAGACTGGCAAGTAGCTTCATCCACCAAGCAATCAGGATGCTGAACACTCTACCCACTCTCCCATCACTGACAGCCCCCCCCACCCACCAGCCAACCAGGAACCTAGGAAACTAGGATCCTGTCTACCAACCCCCCCCCACCCCCCCCCCCCCCCCCCAACACCGCCATGTGGAACTGCACTGTGACTGCGCAGCCAAACGTGTTGCTGCTTCACATCAAGCCTGATATACTTGAATTACTGCATACTGCATATCAATGTAAATATACAGGTCACACAAGCACAAGTTTAAACTTCATGTAACTGTTAAGACTACAGAAATATACAACACAACTACCTCTATTTTTTTTATATATATATGTCCTATATTTCTATTTTGATACATACATGTTCTATATTTCAGTCTTGCACTTTAATTTAATGTTTATTGTCTATGGCTATGTCCATAGTATGTCTATGTCTGTATTTAAAGCATGTCTATGTCTGCATGGGAAAGTAAGAAACGAAATTTCAATTCTTTGTATGACCAGTGCATGTAAAGAAATTGACAATAAAAGCCGACTTGACTTGACTTGACTATAGGGAGAAAAGCAGAGGACCAAGACAGCTCCCTTGGGCCACACCAAAGGGCAAATCATGTTTTACACACACATGATCCCCTAGACTGGCATACAAATCTCTGCCAATAATGTAGGTTTGAAAGCAGTTTAAAACATTATCAGAGAGACCAACCCGCTTTGCAAGGCGGTGAATTAAAACGTTATGATCAATGATGTCGAATGCTGCACTCAAATCTAGAAGAATAAGGACGTTGAGCTAGACGTTTAGCTATTACAATCCTATCTGTTGTATAAGATATTGACAACTTTAAAAATGATCAGAAAACATTGATAAGGCATTTGTTGAGAAGAAAGACGTTTTGGCTTTTCTTACTACAGGTTTCACAGTAGGCTATTTTGTCTTTCAAATTGTGTGCTGAGGCATTTTATTCCCCTGTATCAATTAAAACACGCCCCATAATCATGTCCCAGTGCATGCCGTATCAGACACACATTCTAAACAGAATTGGGTATGGCTACGTCAGGCTACCTGTATCCACTCCTTGCTGAAAAACAAAAAACGAAATTAGTTTGCACTGCCTTATCAGGCCTTCTGTATGGACCTGTATTCTGTGCAGAGATTTATTTAGTGTAACTTTTTAAATTAAAACTCTTTTCAAATGATGTTTCTGACCGTTCTTGTTTTTCTTAGACCTTGGGGACCAAAATGTGTGATTTGTTTTCTCCTTGGCCATAAATATGTTGGTGATTTATGACCACAATACCAGTTTTATGGAAAACCAATTAGGGACAGTGTTCCTCGGGTCACAGCTAATTAAGAAGGGAGGAGAGTGTGGGAGCTGCAGGGTCTGTGGCTGAGGACAGAGAGGAGGGGCGGACCTCACGACTCTCAATACAGCATTTCTGGAGCGAGGTTAAAACCACATTAACAGAAAAAGTGGGCTATGGTTGGGAATTAGGTGATTTTGGGTGGTTTAAATAATACCCTCAATGCAATGGCTTTCTTGGCTGTGTGACTTCTACCTCCAAGCCACACAGCCTGAAATGAACCATGTACTGTTTAGTAGTGTGATGTCTTTTTGTGTGTGAGACACGGTTATCGTTCTGCTCGGGCGCGTGGATGCCGCGGTTTGGCCCTGTTGAGCATAAATCCTCCTCTTCTATTGCACGGCCCACCTTAACTCTCCATCCCTCATCAATAATGGACTGTCTGGCCCGCCCGGACGAGCTGTTGGCTGGCCACTTAAGTGTTCTCGGCACTTATGTGGCTTATTGAATCATTAATGAAATGAGCTTGATGCGAGAGTCATTCTCACTCCCAATCTTATGTAACCTTGAAGGCTGCCTCTGTGTTCGGAGCCGAAAGAGAGCCTTATTCTCTTCAGCTTATTTGAAGCAGGGGGTGCTTTAAAGGCCAAAACCCACAACCAGGTTTGTCCCATCCCAAAGGCATAAAGAGGTCATCGTGACAATGTGGGAGAGAGAGCGCTGGAGCTGAGGCAGAGAGAGGTGCACAGCAGTGGTTTGATGAGGAATGAAAGACGAGTGTGAGAAGGAGCCACCACAGACACTGCCTAACTTCTTAATCCCATCTAATTAAAATTCAATGAAATAGTTCAAGCCAAATACGTTTTTAATTTGTTCACACATTTAATTGAGTTTTGAACCTGTAACACCACCGATCTTTATAAAACAAAACAATGGTTATATAATTTTTATTCAAATGAATTAAGATAATTATAATGCTGATAAGAAATGAAAGAATCAAAACACTTGCAGGTCATCCAGGCTTGGCAGCATAATCATCACGGCACAGTTTTATTTTTCTATTCATTTTTTCTGGATCAATAATCTTTTTCTTCTCTAGTTCTATCACCATGTTCAGTTGGCATAATTAGCCCAGTCAAAAAGGCCAACATTTAAACTCTCTGTGGATTAGATGTGTCTTCAACAAACAGAGTAGACAAAACAAGTATGTGGTTCACAGTGCAGTGCAGTGCAGTGCAATTTCATAGTGGCTGAGTGAGACTTAATAACTGAAAAATCATGGACAGCATACATAAGGTATAGGTTAAGGTAGTAGAAGAAACAAAAAATGGAGGAGATTTAATTACACATGGCCTATTTTGGGAGGATCTGTCCAATGTCCTGTTTTAAGATGTATGCTCTGGCTGTAAAAAAGCATTTGTACAACAATTTTGCCTATATGGACGACCAGTTTTGATACCCTACTTTCCATTAGTTTTAGAGACATCTAGACACACACACACACACACACAGTACACACACCTGTAAGTAAGGTGTGATTATATAAGGACTAAATTCACTCCAATGTTTTTTAAGCTGAGTTTGAATCTTTTGATGTTCTCTGGAAATTGGCCGAGGGAGCAATCAGAGAAAGGAAGTAGGCTCAGTAGTCAAGTTCAGCGTCATTGTAGAAGGGCCTCACATAGTGGTTTTGAGTGAGCTCTCTGGTGACTGCTATATGTTGGTGAACCTGGTGACAGCAAACTCCCTTAGAGAAATATTAAGTCAGATTGGGAGTCAGATGATGCTCTAGATTCCAAAGAGACAGAATGCTTCTTCGCTCACAGCTGCGGTGCTCTGATGATTTGCTTTCAATTACTTTATTTTGAGAAATATGGCTATACTGTCAACCTCTATTGGTTGGAAGTTTGTGTGTGTGTGTGTGTGTGTGTGTGTGTGTGTGTGTTTTGTTTTTGTGTGTTGGTGTGGGGAGTGGACTCCTCCAAAGTTGTGCTGCAGTGATCATCTTTCATCCGAAACTAAAGCAGTAGTTTAATGTAGGAGAGCAACTCAAAATTGCACTTCAGAGGTACAAGCCAAGCTTGTTGTTCACTTGAAATGGAGAACTTTCAGCTCACTGATATCTGTTTACACTTAAAAAAGCCGTTCTCTTCAGTGTTTGCTTGTTAAACCAAGAGAAAAAATATGCTTGATTTACCTGACTTAAATTTGTATATAAATGTGACCATTATGGGCTTTAATACTCAATGACTGCAATTGAGTTTTTTTTTTTTAACGAGATGCTTTGCTCCATATTAATATAAAGGCATAGATCTGGTAAGGGATGAATAACCAAAAATGTTAAATCAGTGCCTAGGAAGACTTTAAAGTGGAGTCCTCTTTGAATCATCATCATTCGTGCTTTGAGCGGCTTGTCATGTCACACATCAAATCCATTCTCCCCCCCACCCTGGACCCCTTCCAGTTTGCATACCGAGCCAAACGGTCTACAGAGGATGTTATCTGCTCTGCCCTCCACCCAGCCCTCACCCACCTGGAAAAAAGAGACTCATATGTGAGATTGCTGTTTATTGACTTCAGTTCTGCATTCAACACCATAATAACAACTCATCTGCAAACTTGACAAACTGGGACTCAGTACCTACCTCTGCAACTGGCAACTGGACTTCCTCTGTCAGAGGCCTCAAGTAGTACGTGTTGGCAATAACATCTCAAGCAGCATCACACTGAGCACGGGGGCCCACCAAGGCTGCGTGCTCAGTCCGCTGCTCTTCACCCTGCTAACGCATGACTGCACTGCAACCTACAGCAACAATCACATAGTGAAATTTGCTGACGACACAACTCTGGTGGGTCTCATCACCAAGGGCGACGAGACTCAATACAGGTTGGAGGTCGACCTTCTGACCACGTGGTGCAGGGACAACAACCTCCTGCTGAACGTCAGCAAGACCAAGGAGATTGTTGTTGACTTCCGGAGAGGTCACACCTAACACCTGCCACTGACCATCGACGGTGCTGTGGTGGAGAGAGTGAGCAGCACCAAATTCCTGGGGGTGCACAGTGAAGACCTCTCCTGGACCACCAACACTGCATCACTGGCAAAGAAAGCTCAGTGCCGCCTCTACTTCCTGCGGAAACTCAGGCGAGCAAGTGCTCCACCAGCCATCATGACCACATTCTACCGAGGCACCATTGGGAGCATCCTCTCCAGCTGTATCGCTGTGTGGGGCGGAAGCTGCACTGAATACAACAGGAAAGCCCTGCAGCGCATAGTGAACACAGCTGGAAGGATTATTGGTGCTTCACTCCCCTCCCTGAAGGACATTTACACCACCCACCTCACCCGCAAGGCGACCAAAATTGTGAGTGATGCAAGTTACCCCGCTCATAATTTGTTTGATCTACTGCCCTCTGGGAAGAGGTACAGAAGCCTGCGCTCCCGCACCACCAGACTTACCAACAGCTTCATACACCAGGCTGTTAGGATGCTGAACTCTCTCCCCCTCCACCCTCAGCTACATAACATCCTGGACTTTGGACCCACAATGGCTGCCTTGCACTAGCCTAGAAATCTAGACGCGCAAATTACATTTGCTGCCAGGGCTAGTCTAGCAACTCTCCGTTGGCTTGTGAGCTCCAGAAATCGAAACTCAATCAGGCCAATGAAATCGTGTATAGAGTCGTTAGGTGGGCTTAACATAATGATTGATGGCAGAGTTGCAACGGTTTGGCTTGAATTCCCTGCTACTTGAAAACAAATAAGATGGATGTTGCTGTTGGCGAACAGTGTGACACGAGTTAAGCTTTTATTAAGTTGGCAAACGTAACGTTTGAACTAGCCAACTAGCTCCGCTGGTGGGAAACGCATGGGACTCATAGCGCTGCCGCTGTCCTATTGCGTGCAGAGGGAATTTGAAAGACAACTGATTATCCCGCCCCTCGGACTGAGCACTGCGAACGGTGAGTGCCCAGACCCTACATTTTAATGTGGGTCTGGCTCGTCAGGCTAGCCTTGCACTACTTGCTCTACTCCACTTGCACTACTCCACTTGTACACTTGCACACTTTGCAACTTGTTGTTGTTGTCCTGTTGTCCTGAAAACACAACACTTCTGCTGCTCTTACATAACTTACACCACTACGCCACTTGCTTACTTAGGTCAAACAGAACTACCTCAGCCATTTATTGGCCTGACTTTGCACTATTATATTGACTGTCTATGCACAATTTCAACCCAATTTTGCTGCTCTTATTTCTTCATTGTATGTGCCTTCTTATTTACTCATTTATTGTTTACTTGAATGTTATGTTTGTCTGTGGACTTAATTGGTAAAATATGTCTTGTCTTCACCGTGGGATAGTGAGAAACGTAATTTCGATCTCTTTGTATGTCTGGGCATGTGAAGAAATTGACAATAAAGCAGACTTTGACTTTGACTTTGACTTAGAACCTGGAGTGTGATGGTCTTGTAGCTCCATTAAAGGTGTAGTCAGGGAGCTCTGGAGAGGAAAAGACCAAATAGATTCCTGCGGGGTGTAAATGTGGTTGCTTTGTCACTAGTGTGCGTCCTAATATGAACGTATGCTAGCTACCTATGAAGCTACTGGCTCATCTCAGGAGATCTCATTACACTCGGCTATGGCGAGATAATTGTCTAATGAAGCAGGAAAGAGGACAGATTTATCAGAATTAGCTTGCTTTGTATACCCTCTGAACCTTTTATCAGGGGGTGAAAAAAACATAAACAAGAAAAATAGTATAGAAGCACACATGAAAATACCACAAGCTGTGGTCGGGGGCCCATGGATGCCAAATCACTTGGAAGAACTGCACAGCTTATACTTTCTATGTGTTGATTGTTGCATTTTCATTAGCTGAGGGCTATTTCGATGAGTGTTCTTTTCTCACGATCCTGATCCTCTGATTATCCCTGCACGATACAGAGCAATATGTGGAATGCAAATACACTTACTTTTTTTTACGTCTTCATAGGCTCAAAACGAATAATGTATAGCCTAATGTCCTGAGTCAAATTAATGTAGGGCTGTAGTATAACTACAAGGTGCTTTGTCATATCAAGACTGTGGTGTGTTGATGTGTTGGCATAAAGCTCAATACTGCTAACACTCTCTTATAAATTGTATCTATATAATTATTGTGAATGTAATATAGGCAAAACAATAATGTGTAGGTCATAAAGTCACAGAATCACCATTCAACACTAACGGTTACACTTTACTTGACGGGTGAGTTCATAACACATTCATAGCAGCTGTCATAAACTGCACATAAAGCATTCATGACTGTTTCATGAGACATGACTCAACATTCATACCAAACCAAAATAAAAGTCCAACAATCGCAAAGCAGCATTGCCATTTTTCTCTCCAGCCTTTGTAAATATTTCATGAATATCTTATGAAGTCTACATCGAATGTCACTTTACTATACAAGTTGTGAAGTATTCGTAATCACTGAGTTTAACACTGGGAGGTAAACTAGCCTACATTCAGCTGACCCGTATTTGTGTAATCGGGAAAGGTTGGACATTCCCAGTAGCAAAAGATGAGAAATCATCTGCAAAGGTTACATCATAAAACAAATACATTTTTATGAAACAAAAATTATTTGCTTGACCATGTTCTGTCTTTTTGGCACCGGAGTAGCCCATTGACTCAGATGTGATGTGATCAGGTAAGAGGTTTGGAACAAAAATGGCAATGCTGCTTTGCGATTGTTGGACTTGGCAATGCTGCTTTGCGATTGTTGGACTTTTATTTTGACAAGTTGTCGTCGTTCCGTCTTCCACATTCATGAAAGGTTTGGTATGAATGTTGAGTCATGTCTCATGAAACAGTCATGAATGCTTCATGTGCAGTTTATGACAGCTGCTATGAATGTGTTATGAACTCACCCGTCAAGTAAAGTGTTACCAAAATTACCATATTTTATTTCTAGTGGCATTGTAATTGCTGAACCTGAAGAAGGCTGGAGAATGAAATATAATGAAAAATGTATACAAATGTATACAGTTACAGTACTTAGTACGCATGAATGTCTTCATAACAAGTCTTCATAACATCCACTTTTGCCCACTAATTTGACATTTCACACACACACACACACACACAGACACAGATCGGTGGGAACAGAGGATCTGGGTTGTAAGTGTGTGTGTATGGGGGTTTGGGGGGGATGTATGCGTGTTTGTGACTGGGCTGGACGCGTGTGTTTTACTGGATGATGGGAAAATTTAATGGTCATAATTTGTTTTTTATTGAAGCCATAAAATGCGCTGACAGCTGCCCTCACAAAATCAATAAAGGCAGCAGATGTGTGGCCGGTCATCTGCTTTGTGTGGCGTAAAATGGCCGCAGTGCTCGGTCGGTCGGTCCCTCTCTTTGAGATTCCCCTCCACTGTGGCCACTGCCACATATTAGAGGTACAAGGCATGACAGGATCTATGTTAATGAAGAAGGCTCCGACTATTCACAATGTTTTAGTGCAGTCTGTCAAGCATGCTTCATGCATAATATATGGGTCTGGCCATGGGCAGGAAACAATGGAACAGTGATTGTGAAAGTCATCCGAGAGCGCCGTCCTCCTCAGAGTGAAATAATGTGGTTAGAGCACGAGGAGTGAACAACGTGTAATAGGATCTTTTCTCTAGTGCCTCTCACAGTATGTAGTGTTTTATTGGAATTAAATTACAATTTCAGTTTTTTTTTTCCCCACCCAATATTAACTGTATGGCATTTTCAACCAGTGGAGAACAAAAGAGATACATAGTATGGCGAGCGCAGACTTTTTTTTCTTGTTTTGGCTCTATCTCATTTCATTGAGTTAGCGCCAACCATGTCATGATAGATGGGCACATGATTATCACTAGTGGGGAAAAGCTCTCATTATCGGTTGGCTTTTCCTTCTGGCTGTACAGAGGCCTACAAGATCAGTGGGGAGCCTCCCCTTGTGTCTGAGTGCTTATGGCATGTAGCCTATGCCATGATGGCCATCTAAATCCACCATGCATCACCCCTGCCTCCCCAGAACAGTGCTATTGCATGTGAAATACATATTCATTGCATATTAGATGGATGAGATGAGTGCTATGGAGCCATTGGTCTTCATTAACTGTTATCTCAGTTCGCTTTTTCACGGTCAAGTCGTTTTCTCTCTCCTCCCCCCTCCACCCCAACAGGGACACTATAACAAATAGCTTTCATAAAAGAGATTAAGAAAAGAGAGGCTCACTGATTTGCAAAAATACGAACTGCTCTATTTCCCCCTGCAAACCTATCCTCCGTCTTTTTTTTGGGACTCGTCTCAGTCTTGCATCCTGATGAGGGGGTGCAGAGGCGGGATGGGGATGACCGCTGAGGACCAGGGCACTCAGAGGGAAAGATTTGCAAACAAATTTAATAACTCGCCTGCAAAGGCAAATCAGTTTGCTCGCTCCAGTGTTTTGCATAAAAAGGGGCAAGTGAGTGAGTGGTGAGAGTGTGTGCTTGAAAGAGTGTGAAGAGGTGTGTGTGTGTGTGTGTGTGTGTGTGTGTGTGTGTGTGTGTGTGTGTGTGTGAGAGAGAGAGAGAGAGAGAGAGAGAGAGTAAAATATCACCTATCCAGTGATCTCATAGAAAATATACATCATGTCAATCGCACAGAAAAAAACCCTCATCTGTACGTAAGCCGCCTTTCCATAAGTCATACTGATTCAATTCTGATGTGAATGAGGTAAACTGAATTTGAAATCCCAGAAAATGTAGATGGTTGGGGATGCATTCATTCTAAGTACCTCGTTGAAACCAGTGGCTCTTTATTATGCTCCATTCTTTTTCATTCAATACTGTTAACTGCACATTTTATGCTTTATTTGCTTTATTTATTTCTTTTTCTTAATTTATTTTTATGTGCTACTAACCTAAGCATTTTTTGTGTGTGTTTTTCTGGTCTTCCCTGTGCATCAGGGAATCTTGAACTACCTATCTCTCATATTGTTTGATTTGGTCTGTATCCCATGTCATCTCACTGATTTGGGGCTGTCTGGGAGGCCCCTGGCTGGGAGGTTTACATTTGTCTGAACATTTTGAGACAGTATGAAACATTAGAGTAGTTGAATAATCTCACTACTAACTAATCTCCATTAAATTATAAAATGACCTTTAATGTTAAAAAGCAGTGTATTAATGAAAGTGAGCCAATACTCAAACCTCGTCCCTTCCATTGACCCAGAAACCCCAGACAGAGATCACAATGCCCTCAAATTACACAACTATGACCGGTACTTCAGATTGCAAAGTGTCCATGATGCTAACATCACACAAATCACTTCAAGAACATAAAGGAATATGTTATTTTCATACACATTTGCACACAATTTGGAAATCACAAAGATCCAGTGGTTCTCTCTGTGGCAGGTTGATGCAAGCAGCCAAGAGCTGAAGAAATGCAGGAAGTGGCAATTATAGTTAAACGGTGACCAGGCCATCAAGTGTTTAAAAGCACCCAATGCATGGAGGTTGCTGTGAATACAAACAGTGCATTACAGAGAGAACGAGTTATGACACATGGCCTTACATTAGATTCATATATTTACGTACACTAGAAGTCAAGTGCTTTCTGCTTCTTGCCATGAGACACTAATTACAGATATGAGGCTCTCCTCTAACAGATAAGGTTGTGTTATGATAACATATATCTTTATGTCTCTCTCTCACCTCTTGTGCACCTTTTCTAAACTCTGTTTTATCTTGGTGTTTTCCTAGCACTAAATCAGGAGCCATGGTCACAGTTCTTCTGTTAGAGTCATTGCAGGGAGGATTTAGAGGATGACGCATCATCCTGAAGATGAAAGTCCATCAGGAGAAGAACATGAGGGAAATGGACATTGAGATGCAGTGGTCTGAAGTGGGCAAGGTTATGGATGACAATTCTGTGGGTACCCAAGGCCTTGAGTCCTTATAGGATTTCTTGTCCACTTTGCTCTTGCTCCAGCTTTTTGGCAAATGAGTTCACTATTGTAGATTGGGCTATGTTATTTGTCTGAGACAGCAGACACAGATGAGGTCTTGGTGGACTGAATGTCTTTGTGTCAGATTACAAAAGCACATGAAATGTACTATGGGTTGTGTCCTCAGGAGGTGAGGGCGGTTCCTCTGTAGCAGGATTAATGGCTCCTTTTGTGTGTATGCAGTTCGGAGACCAGAGGACAAGATCATCACAGACGCAATTTCATATCATCTCAGAGTCCATCTCTCCTCGCAGTGGTGAAAGACACTTTAACAATAATAATAATACATTTTGATATATATATATATTTTTAAATGTTTATAATTTTTTTTATATATTTTTTATATATTTGTTGCCTCAAGGCAGCATTGTACCATAACGGTGAAAATGAAATAATTCTAATGTTTAAGAATTAAAGCTAACATATTCATTTAAAACACCTATCTTTATAACTTCACACTAGAACAAAAATATGTTTCTGGTTTTCAATGCATTACAAGTCTCATACTTAACAAAAATCTAATTTTAAATTCAGTTGTTGGCCCCAGGCAACATTGTACCATTGCGGAATGAAAACCAATATTTTAAAGATATGACGTTATAATGATTAAAACATACAAATTATCATATGAAATCATCAAAATCACTGTTATTTACTAGTTAAAAGCTCCATAAATCTCCCCAAACATTCTCAGGTATACACACACACAAGCACCCACACACATCCATGAGTTTGTGCATGTATACCCATATGCGTATGTCTACCCGTATGCGTACTGATGCACACTCACGCACACATACATAAAAACATTCACTTTCTCTCTGAGACCTGCATCTGACTTTTTGAAAGTTTAGTAAGCAATTTGTCTCCAAAGAGAAACACAGGGGGTAGGCCTACACTAGAAAATAGAGGGAGCAGTCAGGCCTCAAACTTGGGGCTATGGGGTAGCAAGTCTGCAGCTTCACCGCAACACCAAAAGCCATGGATGTTGGTATGGTAGTCAGGGCACATACTCAACCATAGTGCTGGCATTCTGTAAAACTTCATGAAGCACACTCATGTACTTCACACATACAGGTGCCCCTCGTACATCCATTGTACGTCACAGAGTGCCTCACTAGAACATCGCCTTTCCATGGGGGCCCTTATACAGGGGTCAACCTGACCTAGAGGTCCCTCATACAGCTCATTCTTTGACCACACTTCTTTTAGCATCACAGCAAGCCCTTTTTGTTTTTATATTACATACTTATAGTATTATAGTATTACATATTTATAACTCTCTTTCAAATACAGTTAGAAACAGAGTTTACTTACAGGTAGAGGCATTATTTGCTTTTGCCTTTCCTATTTATTTACAAATATAATGCACTTACCCTACGTAGTATATTTGGTATGGCCATATGCGAGTTTTTTAAATCTAAGGTTGCTGCAATTAACATTTATGAAATTCAATAATTAAACATAAACAGTATTCAATAATACTTTTTCTATGCTGAGGTTAATAGCTTTGTTCAGCATGATTTGAGATGTATGGACTTGTAGTTCCTGAATGCAAAGGTTTATTAATCGTAACATAAAGGAAATGCATTATACATTACTCTCCATTTATTAATGGTTGAGTTCATGATTTCTTCGTCATAAATCAGGTATGAGAAGTGAAACCCACAACTTATGCTAGCTATGTTATACTGAAGACAGTTTAAAATTTCTAAACGTTTGCTGCAGTTAATGATTCTATATGACTCCATCAAGCTCATAATCTTAAGATCTCTACATGCTGACTAAGCAATACCGATATACCAAACACATTTTCTACCAGTCTACTAAATATGAATTTCTAACATTGATAGTTTCAGTCTTTAACTAGATGTACCGCATAGCGGTACAAAATATGACCGCCGCTCAGTCCTGTACATCCGTTCCGCGAACACACTTCAATTTGTCTCCATATTTTACTCCATCCCCCACTCTTGAAACTTTTGTGTATGCTTGTTTGGCATGCCTGAGTGTGTGTGTGTGGCTGCACAGAAAGTAGCCTACTGGTGCTGAAAAGGTGAATAGATTGTAGAATAGCCAAAGAAGATGTAGCATTGTTATAAAACCTTTAAAATCTCTAAACAATTACAAGTAGGGCAGTTCATCACAGTTCATCCATTGCAACTGGATTGATGAAAGGTCACTTACACCTGCAGGCTACATTGTATTTGGGAAAAGCAAAAGGTATCAGCATAATGTTTATTTATTTATTTATTTATTTATTTATAAACAAAAACATCTCTGTCAGTTCCATGCCGTTTTCAACAGCTATCAATAACAAAGGTCATTTTTGGATGGATGGATTTTTTGTGAATGTTTCTTCTCCTATATAAGATTTTAGTCATCTTTAGTTCATGTAATACTTTATTGTCAATGCACAAATTAAGTAACAGTAGTCTGAAACGTTATTGTTAATGCACAAATTAAGTAACAGTAGCCTAGTCTGAAACGAAATGCTGTTTTACATCTAACCAGTGGTGCAAATAACTGACATGATGAAAATGATGAAATGCGTCGCTAGACTGTTCATACACATTTTAACGGGCCAAAGTTGAAGAGCTGTTGTCCGTTATTGTTCGTGCAAATATAGGCTGATTCATGTTCCCTTGCATTGTGTAACTGAGGTCCATGGCTAGTCTGGCTTTCACCAGACCAAGCTCAATCTTTTAAGAAATCAAAAAATAAATAGCGGGCAGATCAGGCTGGGTTCACCCAGCCTAGTCCATAGGCACCCAATATTGTTTAATTTTCTGATTGAGATATCCACGCTCTGGCTATTCTAAATGCAAAAATGCATCAGGGAGTTATGACAAAACTGTAACTAACAAACTAGATCCTAATAGAAAGATGTTAGCTTCCCTAAGCTACAGGTAGGCTTATAAGGTAGGCCTATTTACAACATAAATTGTCAATAGGCTATGCTGGCGACACAAATAAAAAATCTCCTTTGGAAACTAATGGCTTACGCCTTACAGTATCAAGCGGACTTAGATTGCCATATCGTGGTAGCCTGGCGGGCCATCCTATATCATTGAAATGTATAGTCTGGAATCGAACCATTTACCTCGCTTAATCCAAGGGGCGGGCAGAGAATTGTCTTTCAAACTGCCTAGACATGCAATAGGCCAGCGCTACGACCATATCCGTATCCGGTCGGCAAAACGGCAAATGCATCCTTCTTCGAAAGGAATTACTTAAGTGCATTGTGTTGCTCAACTTTCAAAGAAAAGCACAAGTCCAACTCCTCCAAAGTTGACGCCAACGCCGATTCAAACAACCGCTCTTCGTTAGCCATAGCCACCTTCCTTGTTGTTCACCGTCACAGGACTGTCGTTATCCTGTTAAGCCCACCTTAAGACTCTCTAACAAAATAGAGCGCTGTGATTGGATGAAGTCCACGGCGTCAGCCAATAGAAATCCCTATGGTTTGATACTAGACGTACAGGCTGAGCAAATGAATTTGCCGCCGCTAGGGTGCGTCTAGATTTCTAGGCTAATATCGTGGCGAAAAGTTGTAATAAAATTCACGCAGCTCCATGAGTCAAGGAAAGCGCGAATGAAGTAGCCACTTCTAAATGGGACCCACTACACAGTAGCTTAAGGTGTGTTGCTAAAGCAGCCATAATGAAATGAAGGTGTCATTGTTTGGATACTTCACACACACATGCTTTTTAATTTCACAGACTACAACTACCAAGCTGGAATCAAAGCACATCGATTCCCCTCTCACACCCTGCACGCACTTAATACAAAATAAAAAGCGTCTCAGTCTCACGCATGTATAGCCAAAACTGTATCAGACCGGTGTAACGTTGGTAAATCTTCCATTGCACAGAATGATTTTTGTAGCACGTGCAACAAATGACAGTCGAAAGATACAATTACAGTGCTGCTATCAATTTGCTTGGTATAACCGCATTTATAGTTTTCTACAAATGCAATCAAACAAATTGGCCTCCATCACTCAACCAACGCTAACGGTAACATTACCTAGGTCCTTATTGATATTATAAGATTAACGTACCTGCAGTAAAAACCAAGCATGTCCGATAAACATCCTCAGATTTATTTCGGCTTCAAGAAGAAATGGGAATTACATTTCATGTGAACATCGTCCTATCCTTATTAGACGTTCTCTGCGGTAAACTACAGTCCTTGTAAGCGTCCATTGTTTTTCCAACCCACTTTTAACTTCCAACAAAATTACGTCTCACTGCAACGATGCGCCATCTAGTGGACAAACGACTACTTATCGCCAATACTGGAAATGCAGCCATGATGATGATGATGAATATTTATTTTGGCTTTCTTTTAATCCTACTGAATTTGTAATTATGTATCGGCCGTTCTAATACCGATAGTATGTGGGTGCCTGTGTGTGTGTGCATGTGTATATGTGTGCACCGCCATCTACAGGCCAATGAGTGTAAAGTCACTAAATGTACACATAACCTAATTTTAGACCCCCCCATGGATGAAATTCTACGAAACTTGGCATACCCCCAGAGAATGCCAGGTCAATCATACACATAAAATTTGGTGCAGTTCTGAACATCTTAACTGAAGATAGGGGCGATTAAAGCAGAATAATATTGCATTTTCATTTTTTACCGGGGGGGTGCAAATCACAAATGAGTGAATGGGCCAGGTTGATGTGGGTCCTTGAGACCAACATACCATAAAAGATTCTTCATCCTCGGTGCCACGGTTCAGGTAGTTATTTAGGAAAAACTGCTTTTTTTGCAGTTCGGGGGGCCCAGCACGGGGGGGGGGGGGGGGATGAGTGGCCCCCGGGGACGAAACAACATTTTTCCGTAAAAGTCTAGTGGGGCTACATACCCACCAAATTTCATGTGCCCCGGTGGTTCGGTGTCCCGGGTATCGTGACCAAAAATTCAAGAAGTAGATGACGGGAAAAAAAAAAATAAAAAAAAACTTTGACAATCCCTATATGACCGCTTCGCTAGCGGTGCTCATAATTATAATTGGTTGAATGGAGCTTGATTGTAAAACACAATGCAGCATTTCCCCCATTATATTCTACATTACTGTGCCACATGTTTTTTTTAAGCAATACAATGTTACAACCGACTCTTTAAAGCAGAGCATGTTGTATACAAAATGGCAGTAAGAGTTGTGAGTTGTACATATTGATGTGCTGGGTGGGCTGGACGAGAGGTGGACAAAGATGGACTGGATGAAGAGAGCCACAAACAAATACTAAGTGAAATTGAAGTTCCTTTCCTGTTATAGGATAGCAGTGTATAGCAGTGTATGCTGTTCCCTATAGTTACATGTATAGGGTGTACCGTATACTGGTATACTGGTGTAACTCACTTCTCATTAATAATCATGCCCATTAATTAGGTAACAAAATATCATTCTTTTTGAATGCTTCCACTGCAGTAATGTGGGAACAACTTACAGGCTGCCTATGTGATTTCTGCAGTTTGCAACACAGGAAGCAGATTAGAAGAAATTTAAGATGAATACATGGTTGACACAATAGCATGGGTATGCCTGGCTTTTCAAGGAACATTTTTTTTCAATGTGTGTTCATCTGTAGGCTTGTCACATGAAAGATTTTTTTTTTTACCATACCCTCAAAATACTGCTTGGAAGTTAAGAAACTAAAATAGCACCCATACATTATGAAGAGAATCCATTGAGCTGGCAGAAGTCTTTGAGCGGACTGCATTCATCCATGCCACCATGCTGTGGAGGCTCTGCTGTCTGTGTCTTGTATCGACTGCTCCGTCGGATCGAAGCACTACATTGCTCAGCCGGATGAATGTGGCAGTCTGGGAGACTGGTTCGGACCCGAGCCAAGACAGAAAGCCTTTAGCATGAGGCAAAGAGCACACAGCTAGGGGCATGAGTGGGCGGCTATCGCCAGACTCGGTTCCCTCTCCATGACCCCCCCCTCTCCCTCTTTCTCTCTCTCTCTCTCATTAACTTTCTCATTCTCTACTATTAACCTATGGTGGGTCTGCAGGTCGAAAGTGCTCATGGAGGAGGGGTGTGACCTGTGGCGGTCAGGTGTTTGGCGTGAAAAGGCATGTCTGAGAGGCTTTTCAAGTGTGGGGGTGCCCTATTGTAGTGTGCTGTACAGTATATTTGGAGAAATGGAATGCATGGGAATACTCAACATGCTGAAATAGTGAAATAATCAATGGGACAAAAGAAACTTGAAAGATAACTAGATGTACCGCAGAGTGGTACAAAATATGACCGCCACCCAGTCCAGCACATGTTTTCCACAAAAATAAGTCACGCTGAAAGGCATATATGATTCTAACTGTCTCACTGAATTGCATTATGCACACTCAATTCTCACTGGTATCTGCTAGACAACAAGTACCAAAACATGATTAGTTCATAGATTTCACATGTAAAATACATTTTATACAACCCCACCCCCATCTTGCCTGTTCATAATTCTGAGAAATTCTTGAATTGTGTGCATGTGTGTGTGTGTACATGTTTATGTTTATGTGGGTGGGTGGGTGGGTGTGTGTGCGTGCATGTGCATGTGCTTGTGTGTTTGCCTGTTTATGTGCATGTGTGTGTGCATGTGCATGCATGCGTATGTCTACAGTGTGAGTATGTATCATACGTAGGATTACTGTGAATGTATGTGTGTGCGTGTGTATCTGTTTATGCACATGTGTGCATATGGAATGGGTTTACATGACCCCTGGAAGCAAACATATGCAAAAAATTGGTCATCCTAGGCCCTACGGTTCTCAAGATATTCACAGAAAACTGTGCCTGCCCTACCTTCCTTTCGGGGGGTCCAGTCCAGCGGGGGGGCTACAGATCAAAACAAAAAACGATGGTTCCATGCTATCCATGTGGGGTTACATGCCCACCAAGTTTTGTGTACCCCGGTCTTTCAGTGTCCCGGGAATCCTTGTTGGTGTACGGTCACTAAATGTACACATAAATTATTTTATTGTAAGCATGCATTCAGAGGGTGTCATAATGATCCTACACTTCCAATTTCGTGCAGTTTTGACTATGTTAGGTCACAGATACCTGCGATTACACCTCATTTTTACTTTTTTGTGTTTAACTAGGTGGCGCTATACATGAAATGAGTGGTTATGGAATGGGTTGACATGGCACTTTAAGATCAACATACAAAAAAAAATGGTCCTCCTAAACCCTACGGTTCTCGAGATATTCACAGAAAACTGTGTCTGCCCTACCCTCCTTTCGGGGGGTCCAGTCCAGCGGGGGGGCTACAGATCAAAACGAAAAACGATGGTTCCATGTGGGGTTACATGCCCACCAAGTTTCGTGTACCCCGGTCTTACAGTGTCCCGGGAATCCTTGACGGAAATTTGGACATGCGCGGCGGTCATAATAATGAACACAGTATGTACACAAAATGAGCACTCATGGACCATCTTATTCTCTTTTCAACAAAAAAACTAAAACAAAAAGGAAGTTATTTGTTTTAGAAGAATAACAGCAAACAAAGGGCTTTTGTTGTTCACATTAACCCACTCACCAATGTTGCAACTGTGGTCCTCCTGAGATGTGAGGAGCTCTGACACATGGGCTCGAAGATAATGCATCCACTCCCCAAGGCAATTACTATGATACTGAGAGCAGGACAAAAGCAGGAAGCCCATTAATAGTGCCTTTGCTGTGTGATCTTATTATTATTATTATTATTACCGAAGGCTTATAATGTCACACACAGGAGACAGGACTCCACAAAAGCAGTAGAGTTACACCTCATCCACAGAATGTGGCGTACAGTATATGTGTGTGTGTGTGTGTGTGTGTGTGTGTGTGTGTGTGTGTGTGTGGGGGGAGATGAGAAATTCAATAGAGTTTTGGATCACCTACTGTATGTGAGAGAAGACAAATAGATTTCATTTCCATGTGTGATTCATTTTGTTAGTTATGCATTTATTATGTACTGTAAGCAGTATAGCCATGCTGCATATGCATATCTCTGTGGACCGAACTTTTATTGTGTTACCTTGTCTCTAAACTCCTTTCACAGAGGAAATGAGTGAGAATATCACATGAGCTATACTTATTTACGCAAGCATTTCCTTTTATGGGAAAATCAATTACTTGTGGTAGTTTCACAGCTGCATCCCGTCTCCCTCTACTTGACAGATCTGATCATATAAACAACAAGCCCAGGCAATTAGTGGGCTTAGTTCAAGTTGTTCATATTTTCATATTCATATCATATTTCATATGCAGGGGCAACAAATCACCCATGTAGGCTGTATGAAAGTGTATAAGAGTTGTACAGTAAGTCATTCATTCTTTCATTGTTCCCATGTGTTTGATTAGTTAAAAGTGGATGATTGGACAGAGATAAAGCATTGGTGTCTGTGTATGCTGTGTTTCATATTTGTTTGTTTATGATTGTATATTCAAAATGAATGGCATTTAAACAACAGCCTTATATACATAACACATCATGTAATTATTCCATTCTGCTGTTGTCCCTGTATCCAGCATCATCCCAATCTCGTTGCAAGTTGCACTTAACATTCAGGAGCTCAGATTCACAGATCACTCTCCCCGCACACACCGCGTGCAATGTAGATTGTAGCAATCATCTTTGAGTTTAGCTGCTTGGGGAATAATTCCATTTGTCAAAGTTGCCGATTTGAAAGCTCAGTGGAGAGAATGAAAAGTATAGTGCAAAAATGAGGGGGAAAATGGTTGTTCCTTCCTACTGATTTTATATGAGGGAATGCCCAGAGCATTTATGTAAATAATATCTAGACTTTCCAAAGTTAATGGTAAAATTGCAATGTAATGATCCCAACTGTCATGCAGTGACATCCAGATATTGCAGATTATGATGAAAGCTGTGAAAAACTTGCATCACTAGGGTAACTAGGGGAAACTATTTTACCACAGCTCGACTTAGAGTATAGAACATGAAGAATGCAAAGGGGACTGCTCTTAGATGATGCCTGTGAGAAAACAAGTAATGTACAACACAAGACATGCCCTCAGGAGGAAAAGTTGGGCCGGAGGAAGGTTTTGACCCTCTGTGGAAAGCAAGATTCATAGCATATAATATACCCAAGAAATCACTGATGGATCCGGTATTGACCCAGTGGTATCAAGCAGCCCCTGGCTGATTGCTGGTAGCCACTCTGCTTGAAAGCTTATAGTAAGCTATTCCTGCACAGTCTCATCCCACTTGAAGGTGTGGTGCCCTTGAAAATGGCTTTTTGTAATTGCTGTCCACAGAGGGCATCCACATTTAAGATTCATGAAATAGATCTCTCTCTCTCTCTCTCTCTCTCTCTCTCTCTCTCTGTCTCTCTCTCTTTTGCCTAAATTCTTTAACTTCTCTATTCTACCACTGCTCACCTGCTTCATTCACCATTCAATAAAATTAAAGATGTTGCATGAAAATGTAATCTCTGAAAATCTGCTGATGGGTTCAAGTGGAATAATCAAATGGCGAACTTGCAAGCATTTTCTTTGCCATTCTCTGAAAAATGGCATGTAAAGTCTAATATTTCTGAAGTAATTTCCCTATTTTTTAATGGTTAGAATGTTCCTCAAGTTGAACAACCTCAACAGCCTTTAGGCTGCCTTTAAAGGGCCCCTACCCTGGACCGCTCCCTCACCCTCTCCACTGCTGACACCCCGGCTGCCTCCTCAGCACAGAGACACCGTGATGGCTGCTTCTCTAATTGCGGTGCACATTTGCATCTTTAGACCTCTGAACATGGCTGTGGGGTTAACAAGAGTCAACATTTCATAACACTGTCTACTCCGCCAAATAACTTTCAAATAACTCCAGGGAAAGCTTGACCTATGATAGGAAACTACTTAATTAAAGAAATGTTTATTTACTATTAATTTGTACATCCTTGGCTCAAGTGTGTGGAAAAGTAATAGATTTAATACATACTCAAATTTCTGTTATTTGAATATATGAATATTTAAAATACAAACAACTAATCAAAACTGAGAGAAAAGTACTTGTGTTTAGTTTCTACTAGAAAAATCCCCTAAACCACTGACAATCCAAAATGCCCATATTCAGAAGACGGCAGTTATAGCTTTATTGTAAGAAAACGGCTCTTCATTTAACATATAAAGTGTATCCACATTATAACCATATGCAAAAGGGTATGGGTCTTCCCTCTGGTTAGATCACCTTGTTCCCTGATGTTGTTCTGTGAATAGTTCTAGGTGTGTGATGGATCACAGGGACAGGTAGAGCTATTAAATGTTTGTTCTGGTGCTCTTCGGTGTGAGTTATAATGCACTTCTGCCGGGCAACACTGAAACAACAGACAGCTGCTGTTTGCCCGGCTTTACATCATCCATCACAGCGCCGAGATAGATTACTCTGGGCATCTTGGGACACTTCCTGGTCCTATAGCGGCCGGGGCTCCACACTGCCAACAGAGCGCGCTCCTGCCCTATACAGTCCTCCAGCTAAGCACCCCCACCTCAGAGTACTGTGTCACTGTCCAAACCCAATCTCAGTATTCTGTCTCCCAGTTTTTTTCCCCCTCACCGTCCCAGTATTTCCTATTCTCTGAGTTTCTATCTGAGTACACCATCTGTCCTGCTGGGTGGTTTAATGGTATTCTATCTCTGAAGCTTGTATTGTATGTGTGCAAGTGAGAGAGAGAGACAGAGAGAGAGCGAGAGAGACAGAGAGAGAGAGAGAGGATGGAGATAGAGTCTAGCTTCAAGCTCTTCACCTCTGTTTCTTTCTCACTCACCAGCCTGAAACCCACCATACCCTCAACTCATTAAATTTTAACGCTACAATTTTGCTTTTTGTAGCCCATGTGGTGGCTGATGCCACCTTACTGGGGTGTCAGTGACCTTTTCAGATGGAGATTAGGTAATAAATCACCATGTACTTACGAGGGCTACAGAGACATCATTATCTGTATCAGTATCTGTTCAACCAACAAAGTCATCTGTATCTGTGTCTGTATTCAGATGTAAGATGAGAAGTTGTCAAGTTTTATGCTGCAAATGTATGTACATTATGTACTAACCTAACGTTCTTCAAAAGGCTAATCTGCATAATATAATTTGATTATGTTTGCTTGCACACTAGTCTTGCAGCAATGATCTTTTATTCTGATCAGAAATGGCAGGTGGTTGGTAGCTTACTTTTCTTTGAAATTGTACTTAAATCAGCCAGAAGCGATGTGCTACTCTAAAGGATCTCATGGAATGCTGAAACATTTATTCACATACGTGCCTCTCCTCACAAGAAATACATTATTTTATTATTACTCTAGACTTCATTCAAAAGACTCAGGGGGTGTCCAAGCTCAATATGGATGGACACACTGGCTCCTGACACCCCACCCCCCAAAAAAATAAATAAATTAATTAATTTATTAATAAATAATATAAATAATAAATAATAACTGCCTATGCTGACGGCATTGGTCAGCTCTCTGCCTGCTGTGTGCTGACTCAGTGGGGGCAGTTACAGAACATAGCGATCACCTTTCAATCATGTGCAGTATATAACAAGCAGTTGGTGAAATCAAAATCATATGTTGCAAACAGAATGGACATTTCTATCTTGTGGACACATCAACAATGACACAGTTGATCTGAGGAAGCCTAACATCTGACACAGAAATGTCAATCACAGAGCTGCTGCATTTCAATTCAGGTACATGCCTAGAACTTACCTAAGCAGTGTCACATTCATTCAGAACACATTCAGTTGGAAAATGAGCAACTGTGCCTTTAAGGCCTCATGGAACTTGCGTCATCATGGCAGCTGTCCATCATCACAACAGCCTTTTCCAATGCTTCAAATAGGCCTTTCTCAGTGATGTTGACAAGCGTTGCAGTTTTATGTTGTCTGTGGAGCCGTATGCCTTGCTTTAAACGATCCACTTAAGAACACCGTAAATCAGCCCGATTCAGCCGTGAGGAAGAACCAAAACAGTGACAGAAAGGAAAATAAAAAACGGCAGGATTTATGAGAAATGTGAGATAGGACACTTACCCTTCCCAAATCAAATACTGTTTCCTACCACAGTTCCTCTAAGTATAAAATATGGTCAATGGCTCTGTCCAAGGCAGGGGTAAAGCCTTTAAAGGTGCTCGAGGGGAAGCCAACGTCCCTCCCAGAGGGGGTATTCTTAGGAGATGAATGGAGATGGGCCGTGGTGAAGCTGAATGCTTTATGATGTGTGTGTGAGTGGGCTTGTGCACCCTGTATTGGATGGGGCAGCTAAGGGACAGCGAATGCTTAGGAGGGGGCCAGCAGGCCATGAGTCAAGGCCTCGGCTGTCTGTGGCAGCGGCGTTGGAAAATGTCCTCAGTCCTTCATATGGCGCTGCTCTCCTGTAAGACCCAACTAGCATCCGCAGGCCATTTATCTGAGGCAGTATTTCTGGATGGACTTCTGGGAACTGTTCATGTTGTTTGCGAAAAGTCCAGCAGCACATCAAAAGCGACCAGCAGCAGTGAGTCCCTGCATCAATGTGATCGTTCAATATTATTTCCCGTTTGTATAAGTATATTAACAGTAAGTATGTATATTGTGTACACTGTATGTGTGCTCAATCATCAACAACATAAATGCTTGTTCTGTGTACTAAGACTTAAAGTATGTGAAATCCAAGCATATCCACCGTGGATAGGTTGGAATTTTGCAAGCAAAGGACTTAGAGTAAAGTATCTACAGTATGCAAGCATAAGCAGAAGTGAAACAGATCAGAGTGGGAGCACACACTGTACACAATATGTGTGATCTACAGCACTTGTGTGAATGGGCTTTTTTGCCTTTGTATGTCATGTGTAAGCGGCTCCCCAGGCTTCTTGTCCCGTCAGCAGTCCTGTTGAGTGGGGGGCGAGCCGTCCTCCCTGTGATCCATGTCCCACCGAGCTGCTGATCTGGCCTGAGGGTCAAGGCTCGCCGTCACACGCTGCCTGATTCTGATTCATGGCACACGGCCGCCGCACCAGAAGCGGCGGATTTTGGGCAGGAAGTGTAATGAAGGCTCAGTGAGAGGGGACAGGGGCTGGGGTGTGTGGGGGGGAGGAGAAGGGGTGGTGTTCGAGGTGTGGCCGTCTCAGCTGCTAGTGCTGCCAGCTTCAGTTAGTTTTACTCATATTACCTGCAATCCTCCATCACATGCGTCTTTGGCTTTTTTTTTTTTTGACTTTCACTCAGGATTTATGCATGTGAGGATGAGGAATCACCCCCCTCCGTTCTGCCGCCTGCAGCTAGAGAGTCAGAGGGGCAGGCACCGTGTGTGTGTGTGTGTGTGTGTGTGTGTGTGTGTGTGTATGTGTGTGTGTGGGTTGAGGGGTGTCACCTCCACCACAGCTTTAAAGCATTATGCAGCACAGCACACTTTGAAGCTCCACTGCGGTGGACATTTGCCCCGGTATACTTTTACAGTGTCATGCTCCAGCGTTACGAGAAGTGTCAAAATTAATTATTTGCCCTCTTTTGCATGTCGGGGCAGTAAAGTTAATGTAATGTTACAGGTTTGCCTGTGTATTTCTTACGAGGCCGATGGTGTGTGACTGAATTGTCGTTACGCCATATAAGCTTAATTACTGTAAGTGTGTATTTTCTCGAGGCGATTAAACACGTTTACAGTAATGAGTTATTAAACTTAGTTGCATTTGTTCTAAACCACACACTGACAGTGGGTCACAGTGAGGCTAGTAAATACACCCGCTTGCCTAATGCAGACGTCACATAGTGACACTCCTTCGTAATTGAAAGTAAGTCCGAAGCAGGGAAATTAAACAAGCCTTATTTCCCCGCAAAACAGTTTGATGTTGACATGTGTGGCTACCTAAATAGATATGAATCTGCTCTGTTTGTCTGGTAAATAAAATATGACCCATCGATTGGCGTGATCCAGGAATTGTTAGCGAGGTGGGAAATGACCGACTGCGGCTGAAGATGGGAGGACGAGGAGCTAATGCAACATTTTACGTCTGATGAATGGTGCCGGACGCCCCTCTGCGCTAAATAAAAGATTAGGTGGCATGCTGCAGACGGCTAATGTCATTAACGTCATTGATCTGGTCGCTGCGTGATGGATGGCGGAATGGCGGGGAGTGCAGGGGTGGCTACCTGACCGTTAGGGCCACTGGAGGATCGCCTGGGCGCTTGATGCAGCTCTGCCTGCCGGTCATAAACACACGTCCGTGCACAAACACAAACTCTTTCTCTCTCTCAGACACACACACGCAAAGTGCTGGGTTATGAGCTCTGAGAGTATCCTGTTGTCCCATGCCTGCTGTTCCAAAGTGACTCAATGTGACCAAACTTTCACAGAAACGCACACACAAAATGCAGTGGCATTCTGTTCTCCACAACTGTAACTATGTGTGGAGGGAGAGCTACAGAGAGAGAGAGGGTGAAGGAGAGAGAGGGTGCAAGAGAGAGAGGGTGCAAGAGAGAGAGGGAAGTCATTTTCAAGTTGATTCTTTGGTGCACCGTCGCACATAGGTCCGGTAATCGATCTGAGCCACCTGTCACCTGTGAGTGTAACGATGCAGCACGTCCTCTGGGGTAAAGGCTGGGCGTCAGTGCAGAGGTGCTGCGTTAACCTGCCATGCTAGCCCACAATGAACAAACCCATCATCCCTCATCAGCGCTCACCACTCTGTGACTTTGGGCAGCAGCACTCTACAGAAAGGCATACAGAAGTCAGAGGCAGAGAAGAAAAAAAACACAGTGTAAACAATGGAAACAAACAAAAAACACAGTGTAAACAATGCAAACAAACAAAAAAGAGCTTTCTGTAGGCAGCTGAGATGAGAAGATTTTTTCACAGCGTGGTGAATATGGGCCCGGCATGATCAAAGTCCATGCGTATAGATGGGATTCTGGGAGGAAGAGCAGCAACACTATTGTGTATCCGATTGAAAAGGCCACTGCTCCCTTGGTGGACACCCTGCTGGCCTGCAGAGTAGGGGAATAGAGCTGGAGAAGTTGAAGGACAGACACTTTTTCAGAGAAGTACCAAGCAAGTGCACAAATCATTCGATCTCTCTTTCTCCATCTCCTTCTTACTCTTACTCTTCCTACTCTTACTCTTCTTACAGCAACAGCAAAGCAAATGCAAGCTAACTAAAGTGCAGTCGGTTCTCCCGCCATGGTTTTTGAAATCACACACCTGCTGTATCTGAAGCCCCACGCACGCATAATGCCTACGACTATCACTCTACACGCCCCCTGTTGCACGTCACAATTTAATTTACTATAGCTGATCCTGCCTCCTGGCTCCCTAAAATGCCGCATCATGTAAACAGATCAGCAGGCCGGCAAATTTTCATCTCGCATTCAGACACAAAAAGACGGCAAAAAGACGTCTCCTCTTCTCACAAATTTAGCGGGATCTCTGTGTGAAAAGGCCTTCTGTTACACGCACACACACACACACACACTCACTCACTCACTCACTCACACAGCACACACAAAATGCAGTCTGTCTTTCTCTATTTGCTTTTCATGCTCTAAAGTCTTGTATTTCAGAGAATCATCAGCTAAATTGGATCAATAAGTAATTAACACTTCGCTATTTTGTGCCAAGTCTCCTTAAACCACACACACAGGCGCATTCACAGACCCACGCATACTGTACATACGGAGCCCTAGAGGTGTCATTGCAAAATGTTTTGCATGTTGAGAGAATGTGCTCTCGTTTTACTAAATTGTGCACTCGTTTTACTATATTGTACACTCATTTTACTAAATCGTACGCTTGTTTTACTAAATCGTGTGCACAATTTACTAAATCGTGTGCACAATTTACTATATTGTGCTCTCGTTTTACTATAGTGTGCGCTCATTTTACTACATGTAAATTGAGCTCTCATTTTAAGCATACTAAAACGAGGGCACAATTTATTAAACGAGTGCACGATTTACTAAGACGAGGGCACGATTTATTAAAATGAGAGCACAATTTGTGAACATGGTTATAGAACATTGTGTGCACGATCTACTTAAACGTGGCCACAATTTGTAAAACGTGCACTCAATATTGTCTTGACACATGTAAACATGAGCACGTTATAGTATATTCGAGATCTCGATCTACTAAAACGCACCCACGAATAATTAAAATGTGGGCTCGAAGAAATTAAATTGTGTGCACAAAAACGTAGTGTGGTGTCAAGGGGTATCCCCGGGAATGTGTTTGCACAGGCCCCTTGCCATCTTCGTCCAGCTGAATGTTTGCCGAAGTTTTGAGTGTTTGTTGAGGTCCAAGTTTATGCAGAGCTGTGGTGTTTATCGCGAACGGTGTGAGCTACATAGCATGAGAAGCTGATCATCGTGTAGGCCTACGCCATTCCAGTAGGTAGTGGAAACCGGCCATTACAACAGAGCCCGAGTAGCCTATGTAGCCTAGTAGAATTTCCCCATTATGGGTCTCCATAGCTGGCGGGTGACACCACAGGTGACCCTGCTACAAAGAGTAGAAGTCCGCTATAAACCATCCTGACCACCTAAAGGCTTTAATTAGCTGCCTACGGTTATCATCACATTACCAATATGAACTGTAATGTTACAGACAGCTGTAGGCCTAGTCCATGCCAAGGTAACATGAAGTTGCCACCACAGCACAGCAAGCGGTGAGAAAATGTCGGTAATTACTAAATGTGAGCACGAAATACATATTTTGAGAGCTCACTTTAGGCCTGCAAGGGGGTCACGTTTTATTAATTCGAGGGCTCAATTAAAGGAAAACATGCTCACAAATTATCACGACCAGAAAAAAATATCACTTAAAGTTTGCTCTCCCGGGCTCCGTAGGGGAGACCGGGGCTGGTTGGAACACTTTTCACTCTCGGCTATATTTCTCCGTCTTACAATGCGTTGAAATTGTCAAATTGTGATTAACTGAAAGCTTGGGATCTCAGCTACAAAATGTATACATTCAATGTCAACAAATTATCCCTTGTTTTGAGTTATATATGATTAAAGTGGTGTTGTGCACGTGTGCCAACCTGCCCCATGCACGGGGTTGGTTGGCACATGTAGTCGGGGTTGGTTACACCTATGTTATAGTCCTTTGCAGTACCCCTTTTGCTTTTGTTTGAAGTGCTCATCTATATCACTGCCTGTAGGGCTTTGCTGATGTCTTTCCTGTGTGTTTTTCTTCAGTAGGGCCCACCGTCAAGACCAATTTGGTCCCTATACCGATTTTTTTTTTACTTCAAATGTTTAAAAATGTCTGAAATGCTTCCAAATGTAAAGCTATTTTCAGTAATTACAATAACAATGCTAAAATAAAGATTGATGATGTTTTTATGTGTAAAATACAAAGTTTATAGATTTGTCACAAAATAGCCATAGGGAATGTATGTGCCAACCAACCCCGAAATCAGTGCCAACCTGCCCCGCCCACATTAGGTCAAACTTTTTTGCACAAATGCTGTTAGCCTGCTAATATCAGTCACCTCAGGTTTTCAAACTTCAAGATATAGATGAGTCCCCTAGCAATCAATTATAATGAATATTTTTTTATATCCCTAACTATTACCCTTCTAGGATGTATTTAGTGGGAGGTGCATATTCTAAGTTTTGACACTACAAAACACGTGAGTTTACTCTACTCAATAAGGACGTCAGTTTAGTGTTGGAATTTTGTTGCAGCTCCCTCTAGTAGCCTGGATATTAACAGTGTTTCAACCTGCCCCTGTTCCAACCAGCCCCGGTCTCCCCTACATACACAACGCCCCCACACAGCAACGATCACTTTTTTTTTTGGACCATTTAATGAGCCATACCCCTCAGAGGTATCGTCTGATGTGTTTACTAGAAAGGGTGAGACAGACCCGGATATTCTGTCATCCACAGGCTGCCTTGTACTTCTTTGTTTTGCTTGTAAGTTTACCAACAGATGCCGGCACTACTTTCCCTGCCAATGGTCTTTATCACATGATCTGGCCCGGACTGTTAAGTTTGTGCCACCCTGGTGGCCATTTTGTGTATTGTCCTGTGTTTGTTTTTGCCTGTTTCCCATGTGCTTTGTGTTCCCTGTCTGTCACCTGTCTTTGTCTCCGCCCCATCTCCTTATTTGGTCTGTGCTTCCTTCCTACCTGTTCCCTGTTATTGTCTCGTTGGTTTCGTCCAGTCCTCTGTCTTTCTGTTAATTGGTATGTGTATTTCTACCCTCCTGTTTCTCTGTTCCCTGTCGGATCGTCTCTCTGTTTGTCTAGTCAAAGTCCTGTATGTAAGAAAGTCTTTAAATGTAAAGTTCGTGTTAAAAATTAAAAATCTGTTTTGTCTGTAATTCTGCCTGGTTGAGTCTTTCACTTGGGTCTTCCTGCACAATCCTGACAACATGTGCAAACAGGACTGGGAACCAGGATCTGAGTGACAATTTCAGACAGAGATCAGGGGCAGAGTGGGGCACTAAAATCCACTGGGAAAATTCTGATGGCACCGGCCCCCCTCCCCCCTCCAACACGCACACATCAATAGCACAAACAAAATATATATAAATTTAAAATACTAATAGGGTACGTATAGGTTACATTTGGAGAAAGGAACTGTAGTGCTAATGCAATACAACAAGCTTATCAACCACAAACCAGGCACTTTCAATAAATGTGTAAGGAACTAGATATTTAAGTGCAGTAAAAAAAAGCTTTGTGGGTGGATGAACATTTTAAGCATCATGCAAGGACATATCTGGGTATCATAGCACTCCAATAGTTTCAGTTACAGACAATGTCAACCTAATAACACAGGTATTAAATAATTGAAAAAACAGGCACTTTGAATAGGTAGATTAAAGTAGGCCTAACATATAGACAGTTCCAACGAGTTTCACAAACCATTTATCAGCCTGAGTGGCCCATTAATTAGTCATAGGCTAGGCTACAGGCTACATACAGTTTCAACATAAGACAAGCTTGTGCTAGTTTCTGCCTAGCAATAACGTCAATGCTTTAGCTCCGCTAACCTTTCTCTCTGCCTTCCATCCATGTGTAAAACAGCAAGCAACCACGCAAATCCGTCGACTGTCAAAAATCCTGTAGTTTTCCCATAGACAGTAAGAGTTTTCCTCGAACTTGATCGCTTGTAGGGTATTGGCATTAGACGAGGGGCTCATTTATCCCCCTACATTTCTGTAAATAGACTTGACCTGCAATCAGTTCATTGGATAAACCAGAAACACATTCCCCATTCCCAGGAGGCTTTGCTCCATTCTAGGCTAAGCCTGCGTTAGGCCTAATTTAAGAACAAACAAACAAATTAAATTGTCTTTTTTTTAATTTTTTTTATTTGTGACCATGAAAGTTTTGTAACGCCTGAATAAGACAAAAATGAATTAAGATAAAAAAAATTAAGGCTAGCCTTCACAAAAATAAGCATGGGAGAGATGAGTGTGCAAGGTAACCATGAATGACATATAGACAGTGAGCGAGTGGTATAAATATTGGTTGGACTTCTTAGAACTCCGACGTGTAGATCTCGGAGGTTTTCGCGGAAAATTCTATATCTCATGTACCACTCACGACCGCGTCAAAAGCTCTATGGGCCGGCCCGCACCTCGGCCGGCCCACCGGGAAAACTCCCGATGTCCCGATTGCCACACCGCCCCTGGACATATAGATGAAGCCCTCCTAAGATAAATTGCCACTCATTGAGCCCTGTGAAATATTCCATTTAAAATGAAGACACCAGAATCTCCCCCCCATCTTCACGCTGAGTACGCTTTCATAACAAGTAAATAAACTGTACTGTCAACCCTATTAGTCAAGAGCCACAGTCCTCCGTGACAGCGCTCATTGTATCTCTCTGTTCCTCTGAGACAGAAGGAGAAAGAGAAAGAGAGGTATTCCACTGAATCGGATCGAGTCGAGCCGCGAGAACGCCGCATGCCCTGTGAGGCAGGAAGAAGACCCGGGTTCCGGCTGCCCATTAATCTGATTGGCGAATCAGATGTATGGCTGAATTATTGATGCAGTGCCCTCATCAGTTACGGGAGGGTTCATTTATGTTAAGATAAATGAGGACGACAGGGAGTCAGTGGCTTTGCGTGAGAGCAGTGGCTAACATGAGCGGCCCATTTGTCTTGAACAATCCCCACGGAACATGATTTCAGCGGAGAGAGAGAGACAGAGAGAGAGAAAGTAAATACAAGGGAAGATAGGTTTCTGATACACTGTTATACAAGTCAAGGTGAAGGCGTGAAGGCGTGTAGTATGGGCACGTGTAGACGCACACATTCACGCTGCAAATAAACAAACATAAGCACTCACACAGTATGCCACAGTGCTACCACAGAATGGCATTTCTGCCATCATTTCTGCCTCCTCTTGTTTCCCATAAAAATGTGTCATGAACTCTTTTTCAGAGGAAGGGAAAATGAGTTGGCTGGCAGAA
Source organism: Alosa sapidissima (assembly GCF_018492685.1). Taxonomy (NCBI): domain Eukaryota; kingdom Metazoa; phylum Chordata; class Actinopteri; order Clupeiformes; family Clupeidae; genus Alosa; species Alosa sapidissima. Next base: position 7,398,834 of record NC_055971.1, on the reverse strand, counting down.
TTTCCTTGTAGGTGTTTTCACGTGCAAAGGAAAAAGGCTGTATGTGTAAACAGTACTGGAAAAGTTGTGCTTCTTAACAAATGTGGCATTGGTGATATGAAGTCCAGAAAACAGCTTTGAAGCACTTTAGCCTCAACCAATATAGTTTGGGTGAGTTTTCTTTGTCTCAAAGAGGCCAAACTGAATGGAAAAAAAACGAATGTGTGTGAATCAGCCGTGTATACAGAACAATACACTTGGCCATGATTTATTTCCCTGCTACAGACCTTGTATGGCTCTGACAAGGGCTTTTTTTGTGTCTGCGTGTTTGTGTGGTCTTACCTCTCACCTGGCGGAGTGCTTTTCTTCCCGAGTGCCGTCCCACCGCGCAGGCTTATTGTTCTGACTAATATGCCCCCGCGTTGTCATCTGTCGCTAATCTGCCCTCGACAACAGCACAGCAGCACACCCTCGAAAGCCTTTAAATTTTAATGAAAAGCGTTCTTGGAGGTTAAGTAAGCCCTGAGAGAATGATAGCGAAAGAGAGAGAGAGAGAGAGAGAGAGAGAGAGAGAGGTGGTTAAACAAGAGGAAGATGCATCAAGGCAAAGGAAAAGGCAAAGACCCGAGTGTTTATTGTGTGGAACTGGCAGAGTCAGCCAAGGTTACACAAATGTATTGCTTATGCAGCTCTCCGACCTGCTACTTCTTAAAGACTTCTTACTGTAAGCACTACGACTGCATAACCAGACCTACAGTAGCCAAGCCCAGGCCAGCTCCCTTTGCTCCCACCATGAAGGACTGTGTGGACTCTTGGGCTGTCTTGTATTTGAACCACCATGTGACAGTGGGAAGGAGGCAGCTGTCTTATTCCAAATGTGATGCCCATGGCCAGCTGTCAGTGTTTTGTGTATTGATCTCAAACTGACGTTACATTTTCACTACAATATATATGCTGCTTTCACACCTCTTGTGCTGACCTCCTGCTGCCCTGCTCCTGATGACAATCACTGATAGGAAGAAAGCATGATTTTAAACAGATGACTTACTGAGAGTGCATTAAACGTGGCATTTAAACACAAAAGAATACGTGGATAATATGTGGGAACAGAACGAGAAACAAGCGCATGGTTTGAGCTGTTTCATTTGCATTATGTTGTAAAACATGTTTAACATTTAGAGGGATAAATTAAATTGTGCACTTTTATATTCAAATATTATTCTTAAATATAGGGTGTTGCCAAGGTGATAGTTGTGGGCAGGTGGATGTCCCAGATACAGATGATTGGCATTAGGAATGAAGAGCAAAGACATGAGCATTCAGTCCATGGTGATCTGTTTTAAGGTTGGAGGGTTGGGGGGGGGGGGGGGGGGGGGGGGCTAGGGGGTTCTGAGTCTGTCCTGATTCTTCTCCTGCTGTGAGCACCTCTTAGATCAGCCTGTGACAGGCCTTCACTCTCTCTCCCCCTCCAATTAACATGGCCAGTCATTAGTCTTGATTAGAGGCAGGGCATTTACATTTTTCATCACCTTCTGATGGCGCTGTAAAATCTCTCGGGGAACTCTGATGCCCAACATCCAAAGGCACATCTAATGAGGATGGATTTATTGAATGTCCAACCTGGCATTTGCAAATATATTGGAGGGACACCATGGACATGTGGCATATGATGGACATATCTCCGAAAGACAAAGTATTACCAGTAAGATATTTGTATATGTCTATTGTATTTAATTCATTAATGATAAAAGAGTTAGCTTAACAAATTGCATTTGTTGGAAAAGATTTAGATCTGGCCATTTTACAGCAGGTCAAGGTAATCTAGGAATTCTGAGAGCAGAAGAGTCACTTCCTGTGTCTATTGTCTGTCTAAAATATCTAAAACTGTAAAACGGTAATCATTTATACCAGATATCAGACCTCTCCCTCACTGATGGCTTTTGGCCAAGCAATTTAATCACATAAGGTTAAATAATACAGTGAGTGCCTGTTCTTAATTATATTGTATATGAAGAATTCATTTGGAACTAAATTTGTATGTTCACTGGTATTATTACTTGATATGAGAATTTCATTACTTACCAGAAATGCAGTGTAATGTCCTTGCTGAAATCTCGAATTAACAAGAGAGTGCAGTTTTATTCTGCTGTATCATTCATATACTGTAGGCAGACCAATTAGAGCAGCCCAAAACTGGTCTATCAAAGTCCATAAAAAGAATTTGATGTCAAGTCATGAAACCAAGAAAAAAGAAAAGAATGACTCAAAAATCAGTCCCAGCAGCCTTCATTACTGATTGCATTACATTCTTACATAAATGTTAAAAAATGTCTCAAATAAATCACCACTATCACATTACATATGTTATGACAAAAATCATTAAATTATAAATTGACTGCCAGCAGAGTGAAAATGTTGTAAAAATTGAAGTAAATAAGCTCCCTACTACACAATAGCCATGAGCTATTGTGGTACATCCACATTCTGGCTTTTAACGTGACCTTGATCACCTGTGCACAACACTTAATTTCAAACTACAATAGTCTCTGCTACCGAAGGACACACGTTGCCTACCACTTTCAGTGTAAAAAGCAGTATTGCCACAGTTACCTTGATAACCTCTGATTACTGATTACTCCTTTAAAAAGTAACTTAGTTACTTTACTGTCTTGGAAAGTCTTGGATGCGCTTGCAGGCACACACGCACCACTCCTCTCTCTCTCCCTCTCCGTTGTGTGCGCGAAAGCAAAGAATATATCTTTTTACTAAGGAAAATGACAAAAATAGTAACGCACAGTGATTTAGATAAGTAACTTTAATCTACTACTGATTTACTAAGTAACGCGTTACTGGCATCACTGGTAAAAAGTTACTTCAACAAAGGATGAAAGTATGAGTCCTAAACAGATGTCATGACAAGCATGATATTGATAGAAAAAAATGACTAAGGAAAACACAACAGTAGCTCAGAGCACTGAGGGAGGAGAGAGTCAGCATATACCACAGAAAAACATCTCCACTCTGAAGGGGCTCTGAAGTTCTGTCTCGTTTTTTCCCAGGGATGTGTGTGTGTGTGTGTGTTTGTGTGTGTGTGCGTGTGTGTGTGTATGCGTGTGTGTGTGTGTGTTTGTGTGTGTGTGTGTGTGTGCGTGTGTGCGTGTGTGCGTCTGTGTGTATAGTTGTTGTCTGAAGTCCTTCCTGGCACGTTCCTGTGAGTAATGATATTATCTCTCTCCCTATAATGCAGAAAGGTTACATGAAGCATGCATTTCTCTGCACTCCTCCCACAGTCGAGACTTAGCCTGGGACAGGCTCACAACAGCCAGAATGTAGCACCCTATTGTTCATTTAATTCTTTTAAGGACTATCTTATTTATTTATCTTATTTATTTATTTATATTCATACTTTTTTTTTTCAGGGAACATGCAGCACAAGGTTAAACGCAACCCTAAATTAATGAATCTCGTTAATGCTTTAAATACCCATCCAATAACATGGACTGCTGTGCTGTTTTATCTTGCTCTGCACATGGGCGGGAGCCAGCCAGGGCAACACAGTGAACACTGCAAGATAAAGACTAAGTGAAGAAGGGGGAGGAATGGCTGCTCTTAAATGAAGAACATTATTTTATCCAAATACTGTGTCGTAGCGCTGCTTTGCGATAATGTTAAAGTGCTTAAGTTGATTTGTATTAATATATTTATCTATTTATTTTTGGTGGTGTGTTCAGCTGTTTGTAACGTTTACCCACAATCACAAGCGAGATAAATGCATGTAATAAAGTCAAATGCAGCCTATTGCCTATTGCATAATGTTGTGCATAACCTATGGACCTTAATGCAACTCTTTGCATTCACTTCACAAGTAAGCATCATGAGTAAGTGGTACCGCAGCTGACTGTATAATGACTTTGGCCCTGATCCAGCACAGCTTGGTTAGTCAGCTGAGGTCTACGTTCGCATCATGCATGACACACAGCCTCCCATATATGTTGCCTTATTGGTCTTTCACCTGAATTGACTGATGAGGTGCAGCGTGGGTGAATAAGGGGACGGCTGTGTACATTAAGCAACTGCCTTTAAGCTGTGCAGAGCGCAGGGGACGCGCCGGCTGGAATGTGTAATGCTCCTTGCATCTCTTCGCCACACAGCCAGCCTATAAACCAACGCTTATTATCGACAGTTCCCTGTAAATCCATCGATAAAGGAGACGCCTCTTCTGCACATTTGCACTATCCTTAACTCCCCTCCTCCTCTTCCTCTTCCTTCTTTTTTGTCTCACTCTCACACACTGATATGAACGGAGGGATAAATCCAGTTAATGTTGCTATTACTCAGGAGTTAATATTCCCTGTGTAAATGCATTGGGAAATATAAGTGCCTTGGCGATTTGGCTTAAGAGAGTCAAAGGAGGCAGAATTAACAGTCTGTGGTGACAGCTCCTGCAGTCCCCTGTGGGGCCGGTTTGACGCTGACTGCTTGCACAGGACAGGCCACAAATCACAGTCTAATTATTCATACATGGAGCTCGCAAGCTAAGAGCAACTGGTAATTCAGGCTGGTTGGAGGCCCCACACCGACGGAGGCCTGTTGTGGTATCACGCCCAGAGGCTCTACGTTCACAAACGGAGCCCCACAAGAAAGAGCCGTCAACTTCCCGTTGACATTTTTCCAACTGGGTGTTTCACATGTCCCTGTCACACACACAGTTATTTTGGTCTCCCTCAAGGTTTCTTGCAATTGTGAGCTGTCATCAACATGTGTTTCATGTGACCAATTCATCATAGCTTTTTCTTCCTTAGAGAGTTCTGAAAATGCTACAGAACCACTGAAAAAATGCCTGTCTTCTGTGAGTCTCTATTGAAGCTCCTAACAACAGCAGCAGCAGAAGCTGAAGAAGGCAACGCCATTATGTGTGAAAAAGCCTATTGATGCGTACCTCTGGCTTTTTCCAATGAGACCAGGGGGGAAGCAGCAGGAGGAGGGAGCATCCGAAAGCACCGAGAGGGAAAGATCAATATGTGTTTTTGATCAGTGTGCATCATCTGGGAGCCTTATATAGATTATTTACAGTTGAAACTTAAAAGCCTTTGTTTCCATGTCTGTAAAGTGATAAAAAAGAGCACACAATTCAATTATGTGTCTGGGGTTATTTTCCTGAGAGGGTCATTGCCCTGTTTTGAGGAGACGATATGTTGTTGTTGTTTTTTCCTTATTGGTGTTCCCTCTTTTATTTGCACCCACACTGTTTCTTTCAAGTGCAGACACTTGACAAGTGCACACACCAAGCTTGTGAAATGTCAGTCTGTGTGTTTCAGCTGAAAGTAAAGCCATTCTTTGCAATCATAAGAGACTTCACAGACATTCCCCTGAGTTTATTTTTAAAGCCTAACACTCACTGCAACAACTAGCACATCAGTCATGTCAACAATAGTGGACGTGACTGGCTGCTGGCTGTCTTACGCACAACCCCACACTAAATGTTTTTCACTTAAAACACTTATTCCTTGTTCATCACCGGCACATCCCCATAATTTCCCTGAAATGAGTGTAATAGATGAAAATAGTGTTTAAATTGCCTTGGTTGACTCAGGTGATGCCAAATTGCCTGGCTGCATTTCTGCTTGGATTGAAGATCAACAGAATCCATCAGAAAAAACAAGCGCCATTCTAAGTGGAGCACAGACGTCCCATGATGCAACAGCTGGTGAGGCCCCCCCATTCATTTGCATAATGGATCCATGGCTTTCCATGGTGTCCCTGGGAGTAAGATTACTCCCAATCCCGGTTGATTGCTGCCATAGATTAATTCATAAAGCCCTGGATGAGAAGGCTTTTTGGGGAGGAAAGCTTTGAGTGAGAGAGGCCAGGTGGAGGGAAGGTTGGATGCGAGAAAGCCAAGCTGTTTAGAGAGAGAGAGAGAGAGAGAGAGAACTGTTAAGGAGAGACACTTCAATCTAGGTAAACCCTTTTATTTGATCTCTGGAAGTTCAGCTTTTTGGAATGAGAAGTAGTGAATTGGAGTCCACCTGCTCTGAGTCAATAGATGACAGACTGGCTGGAGGATATCCCATCTGGACTGAGGTGTGCTTTATCTCGGCTGTTTTTGAATTGCTTTCCTTTGCATGCTCTGGAGCTGTTTTGCCCTCAGTTTGGTTGCTTTGCAAATAGTACAGTGATAAACATGGAGAATTTGTAGATACGTATTCAAGACCTACCCAAAGGATAGGGAGAGGCATCCAGGGATGGATTTACTGAATCAGAGGTCATGGGCTAAGTTTGTTTAATTCACGGACAATATTAAATGCGGCAGGGCATTTGAGAATTTTTAAGGTTGTTCATTTGAGACATTATGTTTTTTTTAACAGCGCTGCTTGCTGTCCCGGAGACTCAAAAAAGTAAAACTCCAGTGGCACCGATGAGCTATGGCTGTCTCAAATGGGGTCACTGTAACTGTTGAGTAAGCATCTTTGGGGGGGGCCCGGAGTGAGAGGCCTCATTCATTATGGCGAGCCTGCAGAGAGGAGGCGCTCCACCCCTGTCATAGAGGTGATGGAGAGGTGCCGGCATGACTGACCCTCTGGTGAGGTCACGCTAAGCATCACAGCGAAAACCGCTGGCGCCAAATGAATCACCGTGAAAAGCCGGCTGATCAGCAGAATAACCCTCAGCCGCCATCAGTCTCCCACTTACCCTTTCCCCTCACTAGGGCTGTAATTGAGATTTTTGTTTTGTGGTTACTTTTTAAAATTGCATTAGGTCATAGGTTTGAGAGCAATTGTACTGTTTATTTGGCTATAAACTAAAATGGCAGACCCCCCATAAAGAGAGACCAATGAGATTTGTAGAGTTACATTGATGACATTATGTGACAAGGTATTCTGGCACTAAACTAATAGAGAAATACAAACATGGAAACCTATGTTCTAAATGCATTACGTCAGATTTGATATAAACTACCACTCTAGAGCACATACTCAGAGAGCTTACCAGAGGGCTACTGTGCTTTTCTACCTCCACAATGGTCTCAAAGAGGATTACAAATGAAGGGTACTCCTTTACAATAAGGGTACACTTGTAAAGGGTTAATTAATGATTTATAAATAAGAGTGCAGTGCCCGTTCAAACATGCCATTCCTGAAGAAAACCCGTAGCCCAATTACATGCCCACAGGTATGCCTGCTTTAAAAAGTAGGATGATAGGGAAACATCATTACAGCTTTATAAGCATTCAATAATGAATACTGAATATTATAATATATTAGCCTATAATTAATGTGGCCTCTAATACATGTGTAATAAATTTAGGCATGGCTGCATGTGATATTTCTACAGATCAGAATGACAACTGTTTTGAGTTAAGGCTAAATGTGTATTAAGCTTACTGAATAACTTCCTAATACTGAAGACAAACCATTTTGTGGAATGATGCATCATTGTTTGAAATTTGCAACGATGTGACTCAAAAACAGTCTTTAGCATATGTGGCATCAAAGTGAGACTGTCAGTACACGATCCATGGGGTGGAGCTCCCCTGAAACTGGTCCCCTTGGAATTGAAAACACCTTTGTGCCACTCGCGAGCCACATACGAAATCTTATGTCGGTCTGACAAACAGTCAGCAAGATATGCGTGCCACAGACATACAGACACACAGACACACGGACGCTTCTTGCTTTATAGATAGATGTTATTAATGAAGTTGTTAAGACTTTCATAACATTCATACCAAAACTTTCATGAATGTGGACAGAATGACGACAACTTGTCAAAATAAAAGTCCAACAAATGCAAAGCAGCATTGCCGTTTTTGTTCCAAACCTACCTGATCATGTCACATCTGAGTCAATGGGCTACTCCAGTGCCAAAAAGAAAGAAACATGGTCAAGCAAATAATTTTTGTTTCATAAAAATGTATTTGTTTTATGATGTAACCTTTGCAGATGATTTCTCATCTTTTGCTACTGGGAATGTCCAACCGTTCCAGGTCAGCTGAATGTAGGCTAGGTTACCTCCCAGTGTTAAAGAAGCCCTATGCAGGGGAAAAGCATCGTTTGCTAACTTGCGTCGCAACCTTGGTAGTTCGCTCCATCGTTCTTGGATTTGGTGTTTCTAGAAAGGGTAGTTCGAACTCTCAATCGCAAACAAGGACGCAAAGTTTGGTCTTTTGAACTACTGCCTCTTGGCAGTCACACTTGTGTCGTTACTTGGTAGTTCCTGTTGGTGTCCGGAGCGCCTAACCAAAAATCACAACCGCCTAACCAAAATTTGCGAAGTGGATGTTTATCTCGTGACTCAATGATTGATCTATCCTGTATGCTGTATCTTAATTTTGATTAAGGCACTGACTCCCCTACTTGGCTCATTCTTGCTATTTATGTTAATTCAAGTATTGCCTTGCTTTTAGTATTATAATCTTCACAGACCCTTACATCAGCAGTGATAAATGGTGTAGTGGCTAAAGCAGATGACTTATTATGCCAACGTTGTAGGTTCGATTTTCTTTTGATGTGAGATTGTCCTCTTGCTTCTCGCTACCTGCAGGTGAACTAGTGTGACACGTAGATTCAATTGTTTTTGACTGATGTATTGTACTTATGGTCTCTCGCTGTAGAGTAACTATATACATAAATATGTATGGTCAAAACCTATTGTTGTGTCTTGTAGGCCTACTCTTGCGTTGCGTCGTACCATGGTGGTTGAGCAACGTCGTTGCTAACTTTTCTAGAAACGACCCCCAGGTCTGGTTATTCCTTCGCTGTTTCTGGGTTTTCGCCTGATTTGGGCTCGCATTTTTCACGACATAGCTCCCCCTGCAGCTTCGGTAGCAAGTGACTGCAACGCTAAACCCCCACTAGCTAGCAAGCTAGCCATCAAGAAACCAAGCTAAACACATACAGGGCTCACAATAAAACGGTCGAGCAAACACATTGTTCAAGAGACTATCAAACCACATTACAAAAATGAAGTTCACCCAAGGGTAGGCTACTTACAATTTCAACAGCAACAAAGCCAAGTCGGAGTCCGTTTTGCAGTCTTCTTAGAAACTACAATCTGACTACATTTTCGAGACACGATTGGATACTTCCGCTGACACACGTACTTATGACAGCTGCTATGAATGTGTTATGAAGTCACCCGTCAAGTAACGTGTTACATTAATATGCATCATAACCCATTAGATAACAGTGCCCTTTTGGTTGCCAAATTGTGATCCCATATTCATTCATCCTGTTCAACCTTAGACCTCACTGTTTTCAGCTTATTCTGTCCAGCCAAAAAGTGCAAAAAAAGTTTAAACTTTAACTTGCATTGACCATTCATTAAAGCAACCAAAAGGTAATTATTGTTGCTCTTGTTATCTAAAGGGTTATTACTGCTTATTACCTGTAGTCTCAACAACTTCATCAATAACCTATAAATTAGTAAAAAAAGTGAAAAAAAAGCTATGTGTTAGGAGGACTGCTTGGCTGCTGGCATATTTATTTCATTCATTCAGTTTTAAATGCTTCCCTTGCTTAAACCTCATATGGTGTGGATGTTTTGATATTAATATAAAAGATGATTATTCTTAAAGGCTATAGACAAGAGGGCAATGGAAATAGGAGCCACACTGTCATACCATATGTCATTATATCTGCTTTGGGAGTTTATAACATGCTGATGATTAAGATCAACAATATAAAAGAATGATTGAATTCAACCTGTATACTAATACATTATATTCATTTATTGGCTATACATTGTGACAGAAATGGCTGATTGGATATGTGGCATCTGCATGGATAAATTGCTGTCTTGCACACTAAATGCATAATATATTCAGTATGAACAACAATAAAAACGTAATCTTGAAAACAATTTGTTTTGTTGCAATTTGCCTGGGTGGAGACAGGCCATCCATTTTGTTTTAATTGAAGACGTGCAGCCAAGGCAGACATCACACTGATGAGCCATCACTCACGTTTCTACTGAGAGGGGGCATGTATGATACAAACTACCTTTGTGGACAGATTAAAGACTCACTACAATAGAAACACTCTTCAGTGAATCATGGAATCACGGATAACTCCATACAAAAATAAGCCATTGCATGCTACTATGTGAGGATTGCAAATGCCATTGCATGTTATGGTTATAGTATTTAGCAGATGTTTTTGTCCAAAGCGACATTCAAATAACAATACAAAGTTAAATTTAACAGTAAACAATTTAAGAAGTTGGTATACTACATTAAGGAGAATAGCAATAATAAACAACAATGTCAAGTTACTATGTGAGGAGTGCAAATGCCATTGCATGTTATGGGTGGATTGCAAATGTTTTTGTTTGACCACAGGTGGGCAGTCTTTGAGCGGTGGCTTTACCAAGGAAGGCACTAATTACCCAAGAATGTCCACACTGCATCCTTGTGGGTGTAGACAGATTGTTCAGTTGTGAATGCTACTAACATAACCACAATGTTCATATGTAAACAAAGCCATAAGTGATCAACTTGTGAACAACACTGCTTTTGTTGGCATGTTCTGTTTTCATGAAGAAGACAAATATTTCTATACTAATGCAAAGAACACAAAACATAAAGTTTTTCTAATGCTGACCATGAAAAATCCCAGGTACAAACAGAAATGAGATATTTAATTAAATCACAGTAGCACTATGAAAGACTGTTTCAGAAAGATCTACCGTCACATTGGTTCTTGGAGAATCGCCGAAGATTGAATTTAGAATAATGACTTTAAAAGAAGCACAACAAAGAGTCTGTGAATTGTTTATTCTTGGACTGAAAAGGGAAATGCCACTCTGTGAAGCTTAATTAACAAGACCTTATTTCAGTTTATCCAAACAGCTCTAACCAAGATGCTTCCATTTGGACAAGCAGCCATAAACTCTTGCTAATTGTGCATTGAAAAGTGCAGGCATTCTTTCATATAATCAGATCTTAGTACCTGGCACCAATTAAATAATGGAGCGAAGCCTGAATTTACCACTTTCTTTGATTTCAACAGCTTCAGCCTCCTCACTTACTATACTGTATAAGGCAATGTTTAGAGAGGCAGACCTTACGCAGACACCACTCTCATGAAGGAATGCACCATAGACTATATTTTTAAGTCTTTTATCACTTCAAACACAGTATTACCGTGGCTGTACAAAGTATGGCCTGAAATCATGAGGGCCCAGGAGGAGAGGTGAGTGGTGGTACATACAGGATTGAAGGCTCAGACCGAAGTCACACACTTCTGCTTCCGGTCCATGAGACCTATAGGCGAACGTTCAGAGAGTGTAACGACTATGGGCAGATCTGAGGCATTGACCCCCATTGATTTTGGTGTCACTTTGACATCAAATAACATTGCACCTGAAGTGTTTTAAGCCTTTATATGAACCTTTTCTGTTGTCGGACAAATACAACATTGTGAGATTGGCGTCATAACCTCGTAACTCACTTTATGGCTGAGTAATAAACTTTTTTCTGAAAACAATGCTATTACGACGTAATGAACATGCGACTTACAGTAGCATCACACAGGAGCAAAGTAACCGTATTCTCTGGATAAAAAACTTGAAGGCAGTCTGGGGGAAAGTCCACAGGTAAGATATTTAAGAAAGCATTGAGGGGGGAAAAACAGTTAAGTTGTTTGGGTTGGCACTATGTCAGAACAAATCACCACCAAAATAGCACTCGAACTTGCAGCACTCTGAACGTTATCAATTTTCTTAGCACGGCTACCAGACGAGTTACTGTGTTTCAGTCTGTTGCTTAATGTCACACATTTCTCACTCGCCTGGACTGAGGATGCGCGAGAACCGAAGTCAACCAACAGGAAATGAGTTCAAATTGGCTTCACTCGTCTCGTTCGAAGTCTATGGGATGGCTGTGTCCATATCTTTTACTGTTTATGGTTTCGAATAGTCCGCTTTTTATGTATAACACCTATATCCATACTTTTAATACTTTCACTTAATAACACAAAATCTATTAGTAGGTAATAATGTAATAAAAATACAATATGATACAAAAAAATACAAATACAAACACAATAGTGTGTTTTAAAAGAACACATTGAGTGTGTTATACATTGTTATCTCTTTTTCAAGTGGGCCCTGGTCAAGAAGGCAACACACAGAAAGACAAAAGACAACACTGACCAAATAATGTCACACATGATTATATCTAAAAATATGATAATATTCACTACTATTTGGTTCAAACACATACACCAGTCTTTGCCAGTTAGTCCTACATATCATCATTACTGTATGTTAGGTTAAAAAATATCTTGTTTAACACTTTACAATGTCTCTGTTTATGATCGACTTAAAGGGCATGATCACATGAAAACTTCCTTTTCACACTTCATCTAGTCTGATGTACGCCTGAGTGCCGCAATGCAAACCTGCACTTTCACTGACAGAGTGTTTAAGCAGTTATAATTAAGACCCTTTCCATGTTTAAAATAGGATTGACAAGCTTGAGGTTGACAAAAAGCCTCTTATTGTTTTATGATACACAGAAACTGAATTGTTTTGTAATGAATCAAAAGACAGAGAAGCTGTGTGTCATTTGAGAAATTACAAAACAATTAAACCTAAAATATTTTCTCGGTTTAGATTTTGTAGACTTGAGTCCGCTTTACTGGGTGCATATCTGCACCTCATATCAGCTGCCTTGTGTTGTTCCAGTTCCTCTTTTGAGAGCAGTGGCTATTGTGGTTGTGTCCAAATCTGTCAATCATGCGAGATATGCTCCTTCAGTCTTGATAAATCACATTTGGCAGTCACTTCACCAAGTCTCCAGCCAGTGTGGAGGGAAAATTAGTTTATGCAGTGAAACAAAATTACAACAAAGAGACGACTGCCTGTCCACTCCTCTGAACGGGGGTAAAGATGCTTTGCAGCTAGCACATTTGGAGGCAAAAAAGGTTGTACCTGTTATTAGTGGATCTGTCTCTGCCTCTTGCCTTTCAGTGGTGGATGCCAGTGAGACAGCCAGAAGAAAAGACCCAAGTCAGAGCCATGAGGCAGTGGGATCGATCCACACTATCATACAGGCATACAAGACACACAAACACACTACACACACACACACACACACACACACACACACACACACACACACACACACACACAATAGATTTAAATATAAACGCAAACATAAACAAACCCAACTTCCTGCACAATTGCTGACTGCACCTTTAAGCATTTTTGGGCTGACTATCCAAGTGAAGTGTTACAATAGCTCTTGCATACCACCAACGTAATAACTAATTTCCCACCAACGTCATAATTCTTACTTTTACGTTTGTGAGTGTTACATTTGTCCAAAATGGGAGGAATGGGAAAGGTAAAAATCTTTACATACCAGTATGTTTTTATTTACATAAATATTAACTTTAATCTCATATTGACATATTCACTCTCTCTCTTTTACTCACTCTCTTTTTTCATTTAGACATTTATGTGCATAGTTTAGTTTCTTCACCATACCACAAAAACGAATTACAGAGAGTGTTGTGGCTCTCAGTTGGCCTCCCATTTGCTTTGACGGGAATGTTGTGGAGACATTCCTGTATCAGGTATTGCCTCTCCAGCCTGCGGTGGGACTGTGCTCCCTGCAGCCTGCTCGCTGATTTCCTCATGTTCTTATAAAGCACTGCACCTCGGAGGCTCCAGCACATTTAATACCCCCGCACCCCTCCCCTCATAAACTCCAAGTAATGGTTGGGGATCTATGGAATCCTCCCCTGCTTGGCTAGATTGGAACAGAGGACGCCGGAAGGCAAATCAACATCCCTTGCGAGGACAGGGCTAGCAAAATAAAGGGGTGGGAAAAAAATACAAGATTTATCTAAATGTCGACTGGCGCTCAGTGCAATGCCACCTGGGAAAGGGAAGGCTCCGCTATAGTAAGACATTATGAGCAACTCAATTTATATCACAGGGCTAGTGTGGCAGTGGAAGCAAGGGGAGTGGCTGCTCTATCAAATCTCTTCCCTCCATCCAATCTGAGGGAGTTTATTGGAGAACATGGATCAGATTGTCAAAGCCTCGCCCACAGGACTGACTCTCTAAACAAGTCATTTGGCTCAGTGAAACAACTTCCTTTCAACCCCATTGTTTTGCAAGGTGTTACAAGACGCCCCGTGTGAGGGTTATTTACGCTGGTGTCAAGCCTTAGTTACTTTAAAGGTGTTCCGAAGGCGGCATTCAATTTTGTTATTATTGTTTATAGGTGAGTGGTTCTTTTGTTGTTCCTACGACAGTTGTACAGTTATACTGAAAGTAAATCTGATGTCTTTACTCATGGGGAACATTGACTTCACAGACTCGATAACTAAATGGTAGTCACATTATTTATCTCCCTGATTCTGTTCAGAGGGTCATAATGATAACCTGACTCTCGCCAGATGAATTTCGTTCTGCCTAGCTCCACTCATCCATCTGGGACCAATCCATTGGAGTGTTGCTTCAGAAGGCTGGGCCTAATCAAAAAATGCTTGCATATGATTGAATAAGCCACTTGTCCGTCATCTATTGACGTGCTACTTCAACCACTCACATCGAAGCCAACCCGTGACGCTGATAACAGTCTCACAGTCGCTTCTACGCTACAGTATGTCACATCTATGAAACTCCCGCTCTGCGTCCTGATTGGCTCTACCATACAATCTCGTGCTGAAATCACTCTCAATGGAAGAGGTCCCAGATGGATGTGAGTGAAGCTAGGCAGAGCTAAGCGGAACAAAATTCATCTGGCGAGAGTCAGGTTATCATAATGCACCCTCATTGTCGAATTTGGAGCTTACTCTGGACCCTAACCCTAAACAAGTAGGGAGTGAGGTGGACATGCTTTATATAAGTTAAGACACACACACACACACACACACACACACACACAGGTAAGACACACAGGTAAGGTAACACACACACACACACACACACACACACACACACACACACACAAATACACACACACACACATATACACATACACCTAGCAGAGGACATGTGGCCAGAGACTGGAGAGCCCGGAGCTGTTTATCAACAGTTGATTGTGCCACTCAGACAGTCTGGCTCGGCGGAGCCCCTGCCCTTTCTGCGCTTGTGCTTATGCTATGCAGAGCTCCATTGTTTTATTGAGGATCTTTGTGCACAATAGAGGCCCTCCCCACCCTCATTGTGCTTGACAGCATGAGTGAAGAGGCAGCTATTTTTAAAATCATGTGGGTGCTTCTGCTGCCTAATAAACGCTCACATTACACCCGCAGCAGCAGAAAAGAAGTGCTTTTAAAAATAACACATGCATATTGCGCGTATACTCTCTCTCTCTCTCTCTCTCTCTCTCTCTCTCTCTCTCTCTCTCTCGCACACACACACACACACACACACACACACACACACACACACACACACACACACACACACACACACACACACACACACACACACATACACATACACATACACATACAAACAGCTACACACTTAACCTTCATACAGAGTGAATCTGTGCCATGGCCATGGATGCTAATAGGAAAAGGATATGGGGGAAAGGGGGAAAAACTGTCATGCTTAATTGAGACAAATGGCCGTAGTTATGATCGAGGGAGGACCAGATTGCCTCAATGTCACTGTCACTCACAGCAAGATGCCTGCTGACATGATCATATGATCAAACTTCCACTAGACCTGCCTCAAAAGAGCTTTAAAGAGGATGCTTACAGGATGGTGGACACTAATATATTTTATTACTGAGGCAGGGAAAAATCATTAGCCGCCCCGTTTAATCAAAAGTGTTGTAAACATTCTCAGAGGAGGTCCATTCCTCACTATCCTCCACTATTGGCTACACTTACTGGACACCATGTGGCCAAAATGTATGTCATCCTAATTGCCTCTTGCTGTTTAACAGATACATACAAATGGGCAATCGGCAAGACAATAGCTAATGCATTTGACCCGCTGGTCAATAGCCATGCGTTTCCTCTTGACAAGATAAGACCCCAATTAAACAGAAACACCGCTGGAATGGCAGATCTATGACTATCCATCAACCAGCTGCGAGCCTAATGAATGTGCTGGAGAGGCACGTCTCACGTAGACATGAGACGACAGTCAGAAATGAGTACAGGACAGAAATGAGATAGAAAAGGCATATAGGCCAGTCGGCGCTGCTTCCTCCTCGATGCTTTATTTGTGTGAGGAGGGAGAAAGCACTCGATATGGAGTGGGCGTGGGATGTATTTGCGATGATGAGCTTCGCTACATTAGTTACAGAATGTGTGTCGGCTGTGTTGTGCGTTACTTTTCTCAGTGGATGCTTGTTAAACAACATAGGAGATGATGTATCAAAGAGTATGTGAGATGTGAGGGGATCTGCAATGGACAGATAGGTGTGGAGAATTCAGTCTGTCACTTGGTGGTGGTGGCCGTTTGTGTGGTTGTGTGTGTATTATATGTGTATTATGTGTGTGTATTATGTGTGCATTCTGTGTGTGTGTGTGTGTGTGTGTGTGTGTGTGTGTGTGTGTGTGTGTCTGTTTGTGTATGTGTGTGCAGGTGTGTGCAAGTGTATGTATGTGTCTGGGTGTGTCCATGTTTTTGTTCCACTGACTTTCACATGCAGCACATAAACTCTCATGTTCCTCTATCTGTTCGAGTGGGCCGGCGTCTGTTATGTGGGCTCCAGACTGGCCACTGTTAGGCTGCAGCTTGTCTGATTCACTCTTACGACCATCTTTGACTAATAGTTGTGGCGAGCCGCTGTTTATATGAGCTTCTGGAGCATTGGCTGGAGTGCAGCCCAGCACGGAGGAGGCTTTGCGGCGAGGAGGGAACCATGTCTGGGTCTCAGGGCAGCTCTGGTGGTGCTGGTGGTGGGAGGAGGCACTTGGGGCTCCCCGGCACTCCGTGGTCGTGGGGGGGCACTCTTCTCTTCTCCTCTCTCCTCTGGAATGTTGCCCTGCTTTTGAATCTGCTCGGTGACAGTTGCCATGGAAACTGGGAGCCACTGACTCACCCCAAGAAGTTTTTCCACTCCCTTCCTCCAGAGCTGGTGTCTCTGTGTGTTTGTGTGTGTATTTGTTTGTGTGTGTGTGTGTGTGTTTGTGTGTGTGTGTCCGTGTGGTTGTAGTCCGTGTGTTTGCAATGTTCACTCTGTAT